>NC_056743.1:1347019844-1347089844 GCF_019279795.1 Protopterus annectens | reverse complement strand
CAGGTGACTCAGTTGCTCAGGATTTGGGAGCTTGTGTGAACAGTGACCTAAATTCTGACCAACATGTGAACATTGCCAAGAACCAAAACGAAAAAAGTCTAATACCACCAAAAGATTAGCAAGACTGGAACACAGTGTCACAAGAACTCCACCAGGATAATCAAAAACCTTTTATTGAGCGCTTTCGTCAGGTTGTAACCAAAGTCTCAATAAAAGTTTTTTGATTATCCTGGTGAAGTTCTTGTGACACTGTGTTGCAGGCTTGTTCATCTTTTGGCAACGTGTGCACATTGTTGTAGGAAAGTCCTTCTACATTGCACAGCTTATAGACAAAGAAATTGTATCTAGATTTTTGGATGTTATTGTCCCCCTCTACTCAGCCCTCATTAGGCCAGTCATTGAATACAATGCCCCCTTTGGCATGTATCTGTCCAGACACATGCAACAACTGGAATGCCCAAAGAGATACCTTCCTAAAAGTATGCAAGACTTAAACAATATGTCTTACATGGACCACCTCAAAGCCCTGTCACTATACTCAGTATCCTACAGACTGCTAAGAGGTGACCTGTATCTGGCAAACATGGCATACTCTGACTAGATACTGATGAATTTACTGTAAATGAGCAGGTCAAATGGCATCAGAAATACTCAGTCTAGGGATATAAACCTCTTCTACAACATCAACAGAATGATTGGGAGTGACAGTTATATCTCGCAAAGGATACCGTTGCTCTAGAACAGACTCCCCATTCACATAAAATAAAATTCATCCCTGTCAGTTTAGAAGCACAACTTGGATCTGTGGTTGGGAAACAGAACATTTGCCCCATGACTGCCCCCTATACTACTAATGGACAGAGGTAGCTCCTAAATGCTTTATCCAATATGTGTGTCCCCCCAAATTATCTATGGTATGATCCACATTAGTCTTGTACTTACCTATGTACCTATATAATGGCAAGAGTTGGGATTTTCAAGTATCATTTATCAAAGGTGAGCATCCATGGAACTTTTATTCACACAGATAATGTGTGGTGAGAGTTGAGTGAACATTCAATTGCGTGCAGATCTGTTTGCATAACATATGATGACAATGGAAATTATAACAGCTTATCATTTTTTTCTTTAATTTTGGATTATGATGATGATATGTACGTTAGCAGCACAAAAACAAAGAAGATATTGTTCAATTTTATTGTTATGATGAAACTATTACTTCTACTGTATCCAGACTGTTTGGTAATGATGTCATGATTTTGCTTGGATCATTGATTGTTGAACTTCATTTGTTATGTGATACTGCAGTTATGGTTAAAAAAGGAATTTAGATGAAAGGAATTCAGGTATGGCTTTATGTCCTTTGCTGCAGGGGTGCTGAGGGTGTTTCTTTTTGTTAAATTAAGCTTACTCGTGCATGTTATTCCAGGTTAATGTATTGTGTAACAGCAGAGATCAAGAAAGGGGAAATGTAATTTAGCCCTGAAGAGATCCATGTTGTCATGGGTGGGCCCTGAGACATATGTCAAGTGCCTTTTTGGAAAAGGGGGGGGCAAATCGAGCTGGGAGAGGAAAGGTGTGGAACCAGGTGGTTATGGATATAAATGCTGTTGTGGAAGGAACTACACATTGGCACAATAGAGAAAAAGGGCCAAAGATGTGGTAGGACATGTCAGAGTAAAGGCAAGACAGAATGCAATTGCTATAGCAGTACTAGTGGGAGACCTTCTACACTTATGCCTTTAACACCCGTTGACGAATATCTGCTCTCAGCACAGGGAGATGATTACAACACTGATGAGGATGGTACAGATGTAATCAGAGCTAGTGTGGAGACTGGCAATTACCTACCTCAACAGCATCCACAGACTTGTTCAAGAAGGCTAGTGCATCTACCATGACATACTGACATTAAGATGATGACTATAAAGGGTTAACTTATTACATGTAACACATGCCATTTACTATCAACAGGTGAACCCTCCATGTCTGCCAGTCATGAAAGTGAAGTGAGTGTGCTTGGCAAGTGTCCTCTATACCTCATTAGACAGCACTGTGTGGTGTTCGCCTTTGTCTCAGTATTAATGTAGTCACTGATTCTTCACAGTGTCAGCAGCAGAAAGTACAAGTTTCACTTTACCAACAGAGCTGAAAGATGTCAGCAGCAGAATTTCTGGTGCTGATGATAAAATTATTATATTCATGAAACAGCCTGAGGACAGTAGCATGCAGGTGTCAAGTTTAATGGCAAGATCACACACTCCACAGCAGGGACATAACTCTGCAAGAAGTAACACTGCATCACAAAGTCAAGTAGACATTAAATTGCAGGTTGTATAGTGAGAGAACCCATGCACTTCAACACCAGAGTTCCCTGAACCACAGGAACACTTTCTGGAGGACAGCAGTATCTCAGAGGAAACAGTGTCCACTGTAGCACATGTGCAACAGGGTGCCAGGTGCAGGCACATGTCACAGCTAATTCCAGAAACACAAAAAGCATTGGCTGTCTTGCAGTAAATGTGCTATGACATTGTTCAGACTCAGTCCACTGCCATAGAGAGTTAGGTGGAGATAGTCCGAGTACTGCAGGGCTTATGAGAGGATTTTCAACACCAGATGGAAATGGTGGAGAATAAGGATAATGCCATAGGCATACTCACGCACAGTATGATGGCACACACAGCAGCGGCCTCCATCTCCATATGTACAGTTGTCAGGACTTACCAGACTCAGGTAGAGGTCCGTTGTGGATGGGAAGTAGGACTGGGTACTGTATGGGGATTCACTTCAGAATCTCGAAATACTGAAATCTCGAATTTCAGTATCTTGAGACAATGAAGCCAAAAATCCATAAAGCTGAAACCCCAGAAGCGCGAAATTTAAAATCATGACTTCTATACAAAACATACCGCACACACAGACACAAGCATACAAGCATACACCTCCCTACACATACACAAACAGAAACACCTACCTGACATACAAGCAGGAGACAAGCCACCCTGCACCCCCGACACCCCCCTACTTAAATATACTAACTCCAAGGTTGCACTATACAGACAAACACACAAAAGAACCACTACACAAGCTACACAGACAGACACACAAAAGCACCACTACACAAGCTTCATTCCCCTCGCACACACACACATCACACTAACAAAACACATGGGCAAACACTAAAGCCCCTACCCAAAACTCATAAAACATGAATACTTACCTACATCTCCAACTATCCACTCACACACCGCAACACCAGAACCGCTAATTCAAAATCTCCGAACTTCGGGATTTTGAATTTCGTGCTTCTGGAGTTTCGATATTCTGCACTTTTGCATTTCTGGCCTCGGGCTACTGAAATTTGGGAATTCAGTAGTTCGAGATTCTGAAGGGAACCCCTGTATGGACATATGGAGGTATATTACGTCACATTACAAGTGGTCCTCAGGAAAGTACAAGAAATAGTAGGGGGGGTTTAACACAGACGTCTTGTCAGTCTCATCATTCATATGCATGTAGTATAACCTCTTAGTTGAGGTGTCAGTCACACAGCACTGTGACATTAGAGTCTGGAGGATCACCTGCATCCAGTAGGTCACATCAATGCAACACGTACAGGGACCATCCTACAACTGTCTTACTCTGTTGATATAACTCAGCTGTCCCCTATCAAGCTCAAATAGCAGCACTTCCTGACAATCAAGGGCACCATCACCTGCCTTTAATTTAGGGGGCATTGTATATGGCACATCTGACCTGCTGTAACTCACCATTACAGGTAATGGAAATATGATATGTTCAACAGTGTGTATTCCCAGTAGAGTAATGTCATGCTTAAATGTAATGTTAACCAATAAAAAATGTCTGTGTGTGTGTGTGTGTGTGTGTGTGTGTGTGTGTGTGTGTGTGTGTGTATATATATATATATATATATATATATATATATATATATATATACACACACACACACACACACACACACACACACACACACACACACACACATGTGTGTGTGTGTGTATTTACAACTGCAGAATGGGGAGAGGGAAGGAAAGTGTCTGCAATCTACTTCAGTACTAAGAAGCTTTTTATCAGCATGCATTTCAGTTAAGTAGTGGTAATGCTTACAATAAAAAGTCAAATGTCATAAGAAGGTAAGAGGGTTAAGCTGCAGAGGGCAACATTTAACATCATTAAGTACCTATTCAGTATCATGACTGTCAGCTGAGTAGTGCTAATTCTGACAATTACATAAATGATAATTTGAAAAAAAAAATCCATTAAATATGGACTTTGGGGGGGAAGCAGAATGAAATATATACTACTAGAAGTCTAAAACACACTAGAAAAATGATTATATACCCAAGTCATTCTTCCCTCAACACTCAGCCTCAGCACTCTTTGTCAGTTCACCCTCAACACTGCACGAATTATGACTTATATTACTTCAGATGACCCAGGGGATGGAATTAATCTGATGTGCAATACCTTAATAGAAAAAAGTATTTATTGTATATCAGAGCTTAAAGTGGAGAAACATTACCATCATAAAACAAAGACATTTAATACATTTTCCTTTCCTGTCCCAGGTATGAACTCATAAAAGATGCAGTTGGGAATAGAGCAGCAATATATCTGTAAATAAATGCAGTTTCTTTCAGCAATTCAACAAGTAATGCAATACCAACTGTACATTACTGAACATTACAGCACAAGCAGTACATACAAATTTAACTAGAGTCCCTAAACAAAACACACTCAACAAAACTGTACAAACCATAAATATTCCTTACATAATGCCAGTTCTACTCACTGTACAGATCTCAGTGAACAGTCAGGCACAATGATTACAAACAGTAAATATATACACTATATGAGTCACTCTACTTCAGACAATAATAAAAAAAATGATTTAAAGATAAGAGGGACTGTCTGATAAACAGTGGCAGTAGGCCATGCACTATACAGTACAGCCCACACATAGAACTGCATGCATCAGTTATAGTCTATGTCTTTTTTATAATGAGAAACACTAGCCTGCATGTCATACTCCATAGTTGTGGACTAGATGTTGCCTCTTTACCTGCACAGCTGTATGCTGGGTGTGAGACTACAACATGGGATCCCTTAATACTGCTTCTGGCTGGCCACCAACACTATCATCAATAATGGCAGGATTTGTACTGGGAGCTGCAGTGATATCATGGGAGAGTTTACCACCAGACTGGTCAATGGCCGTATTGTGCAGAATGCAATACGTGCTAAACATCCTGCATGCAGTAGTGGGATCATACAGAAGGGCACACCGAGACTAATCAAGGCTATGGAGCCAGACTTTCCGCAGGCCAAACATTTTCTTGATAACAATCCATGCCTGGGACTGGGTGGTGTTATATCTTACTTCTGCAGCTCATGTCAAGTTCCTCACAAGGGTCATAAGCCACTGCATCACCTGAAAAACACAAGAAAAAATGAGAGAAAGTGGAAAGACAACAAAGGAGGGGCAGTTTAGTACTAAGCCATATACTGTAGAATAAGTATCTAATTAGATGTTAAAAATTAAAACTTTGACTTACCAACAAGGTGACCATGAGGAATCCTACCATCTAGGAAGAGATGGTTATTGAGCTTCTGTGCAACACATAGGAGGAGATGGTTACTGAGCTTTTGTGCCAGATATGGGAACATTAGACACTGCTAGGATGCTGAGCCCACAAACTGGTAATGCACCCTCATGCATCACATATGGGAACCACAGACACTGCTAGGATGCTGGACCTGCACACTGGTATTGCACCCTCATGCATCACACACTTCCTGGCAGTTGATGGAATGGTAGC
Source organism: Protopterus annectens (assembly GCF_019279795.1). Classification (NCBI taxonomy): domain Eukaryota; kingdom Metazoa; phylum Chordata; order Ceratodontiformes; family Protopteridae; genus Protopterus; species Protopterus annectens. Next base: position 1,347,084,001 of record NC_056743.1, on the reverse strand, counting down.
CCTTCCTGCTCTGGTACTGCTCCTCTTGTGGACCTGATGGAGCTCTAATATTAACATGGGTACAGTTCATTACACTGAGAACATCAGAGGAATGTGCCATCGCATAAAAGCTATGCTCCATATGGTTTGGGCTTAACCCTGAGGTGACACAGGGAAATAGATGTACTGATCTACATGTGCTAATTAAAATATTGAGGAACTGTTGAAGTATCCTGAGAAATACCCAATGTGTCCCCAGTCTGATTATGGAAGGTCCCCGTGGCAAGTATTGTAAGGGCTATACATGCTTTAGTATCCACAGCTATAGGAAGACCATGCCCCCCCCCCAGTTCCAATATGTGGGCCACACATACTCACTATAGCCCTTAAAATGTCTCTGTCCACCCTCAAACTATTAAGAATTCAATACTTAAAACCACTGTTAAGCCAGAAGACAAACTTGGAGACTGTTCCAGTTTTTATATTTTGTACTATTAAGAATTCCCTGATTATAAAAGTTAAAATGAGTTATTATTTCCTAAATCATCTTCTTCTTCTTAGCTGGTGAGTGCTGCTGGGTCGCTGTGATTTTGGCACAGCCAAGACAAGCATCTCACATCGGGAAATAGGTAGACTGGCAGCAACAGCAAGCATCTTCGCCAAATGTAAAGTAGATAGAAAATGTATGATTTTGCCTTTTTTAGCACATTTCCAGATGGAACGGAAACAGATCAAAACATTACTATGAATCACAAACAGGAGGGAAAGGGGCTTGGGGCTTATTATGATAAGAAGTTCTACATCATGTCTGAGTAGAATCTCATTGTTCACTCATTTACATCAGTTTACATAGTGCTGATTGCCGTTACTCGTGTGTAACAACTATGAACGCCACCCACTATTTCCTTCTTCACTAATGATTTTTTGTTCAGGTCATCATTAAACCAAAAGGTTATAAAACATCTCTAAGATGCACCTTAGTACATCTACAACCCTATAACTTCTGGCCACCCCATATATAATGGCTTATTTCAGTTACTTCCTTCAAACTTATTTCGGTATCAACTTGGCAGTTAGGGTATGTTAAAAGGTTTAGGGAGGACCAGTGTGCAACAAGAGGTCCCATGGAGTCCTTTGTCTAAGGCTACATTTCACTTAAGGCTAGACTTGTTGATTACAGTCAGATATCTGAGGTGTATATAGTCAATAATGTAGCTATAATGAGTGGATATAGAGACTGCGGATGAAAGTAATGACCCCATCTGTTATTTGATCAGAGGTAATGATTACTGTCCTAGTGTAATAGAGCCCCACCCTATTCCAATTAGCCCCACCCATTTATTTACTTCACGTAGCCCCCCCTCTTGGTTTGAAGTTACTAGCCACTACTGGTTGTGTGTGTGTGTGTGTGTGTGTGTGTGTGTGTGTGTGTGTGTGTGTGTGTGTGTGTGTGTGTGTGTGTGTGTGTGTGTGTTTGTGTGTGTGTGTATATATACAGACATATTTTAATGTATATGCTTTCCTATACTATACTGCAATTATTAGACTAATTTCCTAGTTTTTTTTTTTTTAATTGGATGGTTTTGAGTAGAATCACAACTGCAAATGCAGAGAGGATACAAGGTATAGCAAAAACATCCCAAAGGAAAGCTTCACCAGACAGACCATAGGATTTCAAATACATACCAACTACTCAGTCACAAAATGGAGAAAACTGAAAACATGGGGAATGTATGAATGAGGATATATGACCAAATGAGAATGTGACAAAGGAGAAAGTATAAGAGGAACTTAACACTTTGACATTTGAGGTACTTCACAGTGGGTCAGCATTTGAGCTACGTTTCCTTCCTGTCTCATATCAGCTATTTCTCTCTCTAAAGTTGACACATTTTTAAGCATGAACACCATCCAAGACGCATTCTATATAATGTGTCTTCAGTCATCGAATAGGAACACATTTTGTATACAAGACTTGGTTACTCAAGAGCATAGTTGGCTGTTTTGTGCTTCCTGTTGGATATTGTATTTTTTACCATCATAGTTCCTGAGAGTATGGCTGAAGGACAAGAAATAGTGGAATAGCACTATAACCCTGTTAATAAGCAACAAGGTAATGCTAAGAGCACAAATTCACTTTTGAAGGTTATAAACCATAATGTTAATCCAGTATTTGACTGCGTTGAAGGACAAGAACTAGTGGAATAGGGCTATAACCCTGTTAACCAGCAACAAGGTAATGCCAAGAGCGCAAATTCACTTTTGAAGGTTATAAACCATAATGTTAATCCAGTATTTGACTGTGTTTTTTGATTACATAGACTGCCGTGATGGTGCAGCGGTAGCGTTGTCGCCTCACAGCAAGAGGTTCTCCCATATGATTCTCGGCTGGAGCACCTTCTGTGTAGAGTCTGTATGTCCTTCCCGCATTTGAGTGGCATTCGAAAAACATGCGTGAATGGGCGTGCCTTCATTGAAGATTGGGCATCGGGCTGGCACCTCGGCACCGTAAAAATCTACTGCCAATCATTAGCAGATCGGAGTTCCACTGTGGCGACCCCTAACCGGGAAAAGCCAAAATAAGAACAACATTTGATGACATAGACAATGATACAAACACAGTTGATGCAGCAGCTTTAAAAAAGAAGCTGCATTTACTGGAGAAAGATCTTTTTAAACTAAAACGTTATCAGTATGAAAAGTATCATATGGAGGTCTATTTAAAAGAGGGACTGGTTCCTAGAGGTCTGTGGATTTTGAAAATGCCCTCTCATGTTAACTGTGATGCTGAACTTTTATTTGAATGGCAGAAAATAAATCTAACAGCTAGTGCATCCTACATTAAGCTGTTAATAGCATATGCAGAGAGGGAAATACAGAATTTAACATTGTCCATTGAAACACAGTATGCTGAGATGCTTTCTTTGTTTGAGGTCTCAATTGTTGATAAATATGTTATTGAGACCATTGACTCTTTGTCAGCATATGAAAGGAAGCTGACAAGACTAAAAATAAGGAAAATTGTGAGAGACTGGCAGGACTTTGAACAGGGAAATGTTTTTTTCTTGGCCGAGGTTTGCAGAGAATAGTGGTGTGTCATCTTATTCACAAAATCCATCTCTTACAATGAATGAGCATTCAGTGAATCAGGAAGAAGACTCAGAGTTGATTGACAAGGTGAATTCATCCTCAGTTACCACCCGAGTGAATGTGATGACCAATGATAATGAAAAACTAGCAGAAAACAGCATGATGACATCAGCGCACACTAGTAAGCAGCAGGAAGTCCATACTGAAACCAGTGCTAGGAGGAAAACATTCCAAGTAACGGCGTAAGTACATAATTCCTACAGCAATTCAAATGTTATAACGCAAACTAATATGGCATTCAAGTTCCCTTTAGACCAGCACAAACTGTGTTTTTCCTGCCAGTGATAGAACTAAAGGCAGTAAAAGACCAACGACCAAGGGGCAGAAGCCGGAGCAGGCAGAAAAGGAAATTGGAAGGAAATATCTTGAGTCCAGGCAACATCAAAAAAGTGTTTTTCAACATGAAGGAAGCTTAGTTTGGAATTTATCCAAACATGAACTAATTAAAGATGAACTCCAGGTTTTGCAGAAAGGACTTTCATTCATCCCAACCAGGTACTCTGAATTAACTAAAATAATTTTTCATATAAAAATGTTTGCTACAAATATAATGTTGAAATTAATGTTTAAATCTTTTGAAAAAGATCAACTTAATACCAATAATGTGTTTAAGAAGCCAAGTACATTTACACCACCCTTGAACTCATTATGTATTGAAGATGTTTATAAAGTAGGATCTGCTAACATGTCTAATAAACATTTTAGGTATAGAAGCAATTTAACTAAAAATGAATATTTTGCTCTTTAGTGTCTACAGAATATTGACAGAATTGTGATTAGACCAGCTGACAAAGGCGGCCCTATTGTGGTATTAGATATTGAGTAGTACAATCAGGCTATGCTTGAGATGCTTAACCATGATGGATTTTATATGAAAATTAAAGGAAATGTGGTCCAGCAAATGATTATGGATGTTAGGAAAATGTTAAATGAAATGTTACAAAATGAATGTATTAGTAATGAATTGTTTAATTATTTCTTGATTCCACATCCGACTAGTCCTATTACACAAGGGTTGTCTAAGGTCCATAAAAATAGAGACTGCCCCCCTATAGTCTCAGGCAGGAACTGGTGTATGGAATCCATTTCTATTTACATAGAGAAGTTTCTGAGACCTAAACTAAATGAAATCAGCCATATATTAAGAGATACTGAACATTTTTTTGAATGATTTGTATGCTAGTATAGGCCATGAAAAGAAGGCAGATGATCTTATTCTAGTGACACTCAATGTGGTGTCTCTGTTTACTGTAATTCCTAACAAGGCAGGTGTAGATAGTATAAACACATTTCATAGAGATATTTTCCATGTTGATGACAGGAAAGTATAACAGATAAGTAAATTACTTCAAATTGTCTTAGAAAACAATGTGTTCTTGTTTGGACAGGAGCTATTTTGGCAGAGCAATGGCATAGCTATGGGCACCTCGTTTGACAATAGCTATGCCAATGGTGTAATGACCATGTAGGAGAGTGAAGATATGCTTTCTGGACCATTTCAAGAGAATATATATTTTTTTAGAAGATTTTTAGATGACCTTTTTATTTTGTGGAAAGGAACAAATGAGAGGTTTAAAGCGTTTGTGCAGTACATTAGTAGTACATCTTTCTTACGTTTTACTTATACTTATTCTACGAACAGCATAGACTGTTTGGATGTGAGTACAGAAATAGATGAAAAGGGTATGATCTTTACTAAACAGCATAGGAAGACATGTCGTGTTAATAATTTTCATTTGAATGTAGCATGTATCCACCCTATATATTTAAAAAATGTTGTGAAAAAATAACTGTATAGGGCTTCCAGGCTGAATGTGCATGATGAAGATTTCCTTCATCAAGTAGAGACAGTTAATTTCAAACTGAAGAAAAGGGGATATAATGAACAAGCGATAGAAGCTAGTGTGAATGAAGTAAAGAAATTAAGGGATAAACCATATTTTTCTAAGAAGTATAATGAAGGAGAAGTGAATGTTAATAACAACTATAATAACAGTAAGTTAAGAGTGCCTTTTTTATTCTAGCAATGTACATACTTATATGAATATTGTTAGGAAGCATTGGGACATCTTGAAAACAGACAAAGACATCAGCAATCTGATAGACACAGAACCTAAGTTTTTATTAAAAAATAATAAATCAGTGAAAAGAAGTTATGTTACCCAAAAATGAAGAATAAGGTCAATGATGTTGATGGGGCTATTCCATGTGAAAAGTGCTCTTTCTGTAAGTATATAGATGTTAGCTCACAGTTTGAACCTCCAGATCAGGAGAGAACGTATAATTTTAAGGTTTCAGCTACATGTGAGACTCAGCATATTGTTTATTTGGCACATTGTGTGGAATGCCGAAAATTCTATGTAGGGAAGACTGATTGGTCTCTTAAAAGAGAGAATACGTGAGCATATCTATTCTATTAGTAAAAAGAATAAGGTAAATGCATTGGATAAACATATTATGAGTAGTAATGAAAAACATACGTTCAAATTTTTAGCCATAGGAAGGACCTTTGAAAACATCAGAGGTGACGGCTTACGTAATGCCACCGAGGAGTTAGAAGCCAAGTGGAAAGTGAGGTTGAGAGTAAACACTGGCCATGGACTTAATGAATATGTCCCAATACGACCTAAATTGAAGTCTAGACCACTTTTTAGGTAGTACATGGCTACTTATAAGTTTTATATATGTGTTTTTTATAAGTGAACTATATTAGTTTATGTGTTGATAAGTGAGTTTTTTTATGTGCATTTTAGAAATATTAATGTCTGATGCTGATTTATGTCACTGATGGATTTAAATGTGAATGAAACCTTAATTGGTGTATCATGTGACTTGAGATGGATGCATAAGAAGGGGGAATGATTGTAATTGATTTGTAAAGACATCTGAAGAAGTGGGCTTTACCTACGAAAGCGCTTGTGTTTTATTAAACGTTTTGATACTGAAACCTGAAGTCATCTCTGAGTCCTGCTGTTTTATTTGGATTGTTGGTTTAATAACTTGTTCATTCATCTTCATTTTTTCTTTATGGTGGTAAAACAGGGATGAAAGAACTGTCAGCTAAGGTTCTACCTGAAATAAGTGCATGGATATGGCCTCAACCTCTTTGGTCCAGGTGGAGAAGGCTTTGCAATAGCCAAAAAACCTTCATAAAGTGTAATGTTAGGTGCACTGCATTTTTCATTAAGCAGCAAATGTCCAGGTGAAAATTGTTACTGTCAATGGCCACTGAAAGTGTTGCAGCTTCCAGTGTCTGATTTAAAAGCATTTCCATTGCAGTCACTCTCACCACAACTACTTGGTCATCATAACATATCACACCTTAAGCAAAATATATAGTAGTCCATGAAAAGAAAGACAAAAGTTCCACTGATCACTGAAATGTCTACACCCAGTGACTATTGTGTCTTATATACAGAGAGGCAAAAAGTCATAAAATAGCAGGATTTGCAGGCAGAAACAATTGCAATGTGGAAGAAAGATACCCAGACAGTTCTAATAGTACTAGGAGCAATCCCATAAAAAAAGAATTTAGTCGTATTTAGATATGCTACTGATACATGCAACTCCATATGAATTGCAAAACGAGTCAGTTCTGAGTACATTTTGGGTGCTGTGAAGAGCACTTTTGATTGACATCAAAGACTGAAATTATTCTAATCTCATGAACTTTAATCATGCTTTGACTTAGAAATGAGGTCCATTCCCGTCATGGTATTAGCAACCTAAAAATCTTGGAGAAATTAAACCGTGACAAGTATTATCATTTGATCTACGACCCATGTAGTCAGGTTGCCTTTAGTATTTTGTGTTACAGAAGGGGCCTTCTGACCCATGCCTATTAGCCATCTTCTTGTTTCTGCCTCCATTCAGGTTTAACTGCTTGGGATTCTTCACAGCTGTAGAAAAACTAATATCAGATATAGCAGATACTTTCTTACTGCACCCTTGATGGGTGTATACTACCCTCCTTATAACCACTGTGTTTGGATGGCCTCTCCTCTAAGCTGTTGCCACTGCAGTTCTTTTAAGTTGGGTATGTATATACTTATATATCCTTGTACAATGCAGATGCCAGATCATTGATTTTCCTTGAGTTGCATGAAATGTGCTCATACAATGCTTGGGATGAACTAGAATATTTAGGACATGTGGACTTCACAGTGTACAAAAGCAGGGAGTACCTGTACACCTGCATATGAGAGCTGCAGAAAAAAAAACAAATTCAAAGCTGCAGTGAGTTAGGCCTTTTGCCCTTGCTCTGCTGTTTTTTTTAAAAAAAAACTGGTGTGAGACTGCAAAAGATAATTGCTTATTTTCAACTGTTTTCTGCACTTCTGATTAAAAAAACAGTATTTGCTGCATATCTGTTTAAATTCTATAACTGCTTTTTAAGTGTTAATGAATTGTATCCTTACCTCTGTTTGTTTACTCAAAGCTGCAGTGAGTTAGGCCTTCTGACCTTGCTCTGCTGTTTTCCAAAAACCTGCTATGAGACTACAAATGATAAGTGCCTTATTGATAAAAAGGATGACTTTTTTAACATTGAGTCATAATATAATTTAAATTGCTGAAAAGGAAGCGATTACTACAGAATATTTTTTCTTTCACAAGTTTTGGGTCAGATATAAACATAAGCACAATAATGTACCATCCTTATTGATCAAAAAGAGGTGACATATTTAATACAAAGTCATAATAACAGATACTATTAATCTACCATTGCTTTGGACAATATCTATATTTTAATTTGGCAAAGCCACAGATGACATTCATATTTTATGGTATCCTGTATTATGTATGCTTAACCAAGTGATCAAAACTTTTTTTATGTCTTGCATTGAGCAGTACAATTCCCACTTTAGTTCTTCCAGCCTTTTCTTTTTTCCATATTTGTGCTGACTGCTACAATTTCTGCTTAGCCACATGTTTTGATCTTTGCCTACTAATTTCCAGCTGGCACTGCCTTATATTACAGTGATTTTCTGTGCTAAGATATAATTTCTGTGCTTCTCCATATTGTGTTACATTTGTAGTTTCATTAAAAAATCAGAAAATGAAAAGGAAACTCACATCAGCCTTGTAGTATAGCCCTATGACACATATAACCCCAGTTCAATCAATAGCTTGGGCATTAGACAGACAGAGGGAGGACACATGGAAGTAAGTGGCCAAGTGCTTGCCATCCTATGGGAAGGAGGAAACATGATTTGCTGCATCACTCTGTCAGGGCTAGCCACTCGATGGTGTAAGCATTGACTCTGGGTGATTTGCTCACATCGACTAATGTTGATGTGATACCCCAACCAAATAGTAAAAAGTGAGTTTGATGACAATGATAGGTGATCTTATACCTCTAGATATACATCAGTTTGGCTTTGTAAAAGCAGGCCATGCCTGCTCAATCTGGTTGGGTTCTTAGAAAGGATTACTGAGAGCATGGATAAGGGGCATACAGTCTATAGTGCCTATCTGGACTTTGCCAAGGCCTTTGGCACTATCCCCCATGCTGACAATATTGACAAACCCACCTAACTGCATTATCCCATCCATAGTTCACATGATAGGTTTATGGCTGTCTGTCGAAATCCATCCCATTAATTTGCTCTAGACAGAAACATGTCATTAGTGATGTCCAACAGGGCTCTGTCCCAGCCCGCCTCTCTTTTGGTATGTATTTCTCTGATGTAAAAGCCAGAAATTATGGCTAACCATGTTTCCTGAGGATTGCAAACTTGGGGGGGGGGGCAGTTATCAAGTCCCATTCTGATACTTAAATGCTCCAGCAAGGGCTAGACCAAACATATGCTTGATGTACTTAATCATGGCCTTACCCTCAACACCATGAAATTTAGCATACTTTCCTTTGGTAAATCTAACATCTCTGTTGCTTATCTTATAAATCACCTTTCATTTACACCTGACACATCATCAGGAACCTAGGTACATATGTTGGTAACAGACTCTCCTTTGACAATCACTTCTCTGTGGTGGTTAGAAAAATCTTTCTGTGATGCACAGCTTATCCATCATGGTATCTCCTCAAGGTCCAAAGAAGTTATAGTCCCACTCCAGTCATCTGTCATCTGATCCATCATTGAACAGAAAGCATCACTTGGGGTGTACCTCTCTAAGCACCTCAAATAGCTTAAGAAACCTCAAAGTTTCCTCGCCAAAAACATTTAAAGTCTCAGTACACTCAGCTACTCTGACTAAAAGTCCTGCCCCTCTACTCAGTGTCATAAAGACTCCTGAGAGGTTATCTCTGCATAACCCTCCATACTATGAATGAAGCATCACTCTATGAGCTCCTTCATCTAAACAGAAGCAGTAGTAAAGCAAACACCCACTCTAGAGCTATAAATCCATACTGCCACATCAACACCTCACGTGCTTGGATTCATTTTTTAATTATGGCACTGCAGTGCAGTGCATTGCTGTGCAGCATAACGGGGTGCTGTACTCCTGACTGGGCTGTCCTTTGGATGAGATGTTAAACAGAAGCCCCATCTGCCTGAGTTGGTCATAGCTGTGGTGGCTGTGAAAGATCCCATGGCACTTTTTAAAAAAAGCAGTTCCTTTTATCATATGTGTGCTTTTTTCATTTTTCTTTCATTATTTATACTTTCATTACATTTACAGTTTGTATAGTTTTATAACACACGATGTATAGTCATTCCTTAACAGCCTTTTTATCTCCACCTGTATCATTATACATATTTTATTTCTTCAATATATTCAATAACCTTTTCACCTCCACCCCTTCCACTGCACACATTTCATTTCTTAAATGTATTGAATAACCTTTTTACCCACCCCTTCCTCTATAAGTATTCCATTCCTTAAATGTATTCAGTAACCTTTTTACCCACCCCTCCCACTATAAGTATTTTATAATATCACATGCTATTTCCCCATCATCTTTTCTTTTGTTATAAAACAATTCGTCACCATCTTCTTTTCAACAAACACTAAATTTCAATGAATAATATTTTTGTCACAATTTTTAGTTTCTCTTTCACTTACAGATTTATATTTCCCATACAGTATCATAAAATATCAATGTTTTGAATAGTCTCTGGTCATAAACATCACTAAATAATTTACAAAAATCTTCATTTATTACAACACAAAAACACAGTGTATGGATTTATCTTCAACATTACATCTACTACACATTATTTTTCCAGCATTTTATATTTCATGTTCTTTCCACTGGCATTTTGTCTAACAATAGATGGCATAAAAAAATCTCTGGCTTCAAAGAGAGATTCAAATCTTTCTTGCGTTTTCTAATTGCTTTTTCATATTTATCCCTCATTTTCACAAGGATTGGTATAATAATTCCCTTTCATTATTTTTATACCAGTCTTCTCCATCTCTACCTCATTTAGATACATTTTCTGTCTTTACTTTTTTCCATACTCTTTCTCTTCCAAATGTTTAATTCTTTTTTTTCCTTTTCCTACCCTCACGCCTCCTCATGTCTTTACATTTTTAAAATATCAAAAATCCAGTATTGTCTTTTTTCATTTACTTTATTACCATAGAAAAGAAATTAACTGCTGCCAAAACTGGATTTGTTAATTTCAAATCCCTCTTTTCTTTTACATCATAAACTGACTCTCTTTTAATTTGATATAACCACATTCCATGCAAAAAAGACCAACAATTCACTTTCTATACAGCTTGTAAACATATAAACACTACCTACACATGATAATTTTCCTGAAATGTATGTTATTTAACATATACATTGTTTTTCTTAAGGACAAGTGAAACACTCTTCCCCAATCTGTGAAATTACAGAATTCTTTTAGTACCTCCAATGTTCTACAGCCATTTGATTCTTACCCAAATCATTCCTAGAACATAAATCTAATTTCTAGTGAAATAAATTCCAGCCATGAACCCTTAACTTTTGACTTAACTGTAATCCTACTGTACCCAGAATTTTTTTCTGTTCTAAATATTTTTTCGTCTAATATTTGTTCTTTATTAAAACTAAGTCATCTGCATAAGTTAACATTAAAGGTGTCTTTAATATTTCCCTAATTTTCCCATCTACTATCCTCTAGCACTGATGTACATATCTTAGACAGCTAACTGGTTGTCTGACAGAATCCATGTAGTAATATTAGCAGGAACCACTTCTGAAAGCAATCAGTTACCAACGGTGTATTACAGGACTCATTTCTGGGCCATCTCCTATTCGACATATATTTATCAGACCTTCAGGCCAGCACTTCTGGCCTATAGTAAACTAAGTCTGCAGATGACTGTAATTGGGTGTTGTTATTCAAACATCAACTAAGTCACAATTGCTTGAACACAGCTTAGACCATTATTGAAACAGCCGTACACAAACTAGGAAGAAAAAAAAAAAAAGCAGGCCTGTTACTTGCTTTTTTTCTTCACAGCTTAGACCATGTTAACAATTGGTGCAAGGACAATGGTCTCAAATTAAATGTAAAAGAAGTTAGCATAGTTCGTTTTGGTAAACAAAACAGTTTCACTTACCATAAAGGAAATGCATCCCCCCCAAGTCAGTCATTGTTGTAAGGGATCTGGGTACTCTTGTTGATAATTCCTTATCATTTGACCATCATGTCTTCACAGTAGTTCAGAAAGCCTTTTACCTGGTCTATCTAATTTTTCAAAGGCATCGCAACTAGATCTAAAGAAGTCTTAATAGTCCTTTACGCATATCTTAACAGACCCATTATTGAATATAATGCACCTTTTGGCATGTATTTATCTAAAACTATCACACAACTTGAGACCTCAGAGATTGATAACTAAAAAGATTAGTGGTCTCAAAAATCTTAATTATCAGGAGAGACTGGCAGACCTTTCTTTGTACTCAGCCTCTTACAGACTCCTTCATGAAGATTTATGTTTGGCCTTGTGTCCCATGAAAGCTCCAGCCCTATTTGATTTCCCATTCATTCACATAATTAATGGTACGTTATTTACTTGGCTAAAAGAACTATACCTTCATCAGCAGATAAATAAGACATGTTAGCATGATAGATTCATATCACAACTTATCCCTCAACTCTGCAACAAACATCCACTACATGCCAAAAAGAGTAGCACCCTTGCCACCTTCAAGGTTAACCTAGATAATTGGATGGGCAGCCTCAAATTCTCTTGTGCTCTATCTTGTCTTGTCCTCCTTGAGGCTAGAAGGAAATTTTGAATAAGACATTTTGGCTAAGCTTGAAATGGTCTTCAGACCAACTGCCTAGAACTTACCTATGAACCTATATATAACTGCATTCATTGTCATCACAAATAAACACCTTCTTGATGGACAGCCCTGTTTTACTCCTCTTTCCTGTCTTATGTTTATCCTACCCTTCCATTTATCATCCCTGTCTTATTTTTATCCTACCCTTCAATTTACCATTTCAGACACACAAGAATTTTCACAAACTGTCCTCAGTATCCTTCTTATTTTCCCTTCTATTTCATATTATTTTAAAATATCAAAACTTTCCCAGGATTAATACTGTCAACTGCCTTAGCAATATTTTATACTATTACATTTCTTCTTCTCCTTTTCCTATACACTCAACCATTTATTTTATCATTATCAGCATTTGATTTACTTGTTTCCCTTTAATCCCATATTCCTGGTCATCCAGTCCTTCTTTCATAACATTCATCATTCTTTTCTTAATAATCTTCATAAATATTTTATAATCATTATTTCCAAATGTAATTGTTCTCCAAATAATATTTGTTCTCTTTCACCTTTTTACCAGGTAAATTTTATTATTTTGTCTAGAAAAAAACGTTTTCATTATCTGAGATTTCTTTACAAAAACTACACCTCAGTCCATTTGCACTATTTACTGTTGACTCTTATTTTCCTTCCTTTATACCATTCTCTAATTCTTTCCTCCCTAGTCATTTTCCATTTCTTCCATTACTTCCTTTTTAATCTTCTTAACTGTCCATACAGCCAGTCTTACATTTTTCTCTTTATTCATATTCTGTGCATGCTTCTCAACTGTCTCCATAATTTTTACATGTTTATATCTAAGTTCTCAATTTACCTCCTTCATCACATTCATTTTTCTCACTATATCTTAATGTCCTACCTATAAATGGTGTACCTTCTTTTCTCCTTCTTCTTAAGAAATATATTTTTGTCTAAATAACATCCTTTCCAATTTTCTCATTTATATAATTTCTTTTCTTCCTCTTCAATACTTCCACCCCTTCTCCAATATCATTTCACATATTTATTTTTATTTGTTTATTTATTTGTATTTATTTAGTGAGGTTACATTGACCAGGAAAGTCTGACTGGAAAAAATAGCCCATTAGCAGTAGAGGTCTGGGGGCAATAGCACCAAATAACAAAAGAAATATCAGTAACACATAAAGTAAAACCTCTGAGTAGCATACATTTCAATTATTTGCACTGTTATTAAACATAGAGAAAATACATAAAATGTTAGCTCTAGAAAGAAAAAAAAATATTTACAATTCCAAGTAGAAGACTTTTTTATATTTGAAGTAATATATTTAAATGTCACACTATTTGTTTTTAGAAGCTAAGCATGGAGTCTGAGAGAGGGTAGGATAACTTAGAGGTGATAGGGAAAGGAAGTGGTGACTGGGAAAGATTTAGTTCAGCAGGGGTGGAGCATGAACATTGTAATGAGTTTGATACATGATCTTTTAGAAAATGCTTAAAGGAAGGATGGTTGGATACAGATCTAATACCCTGTGGAATATAAAATTCCATTTCTGGGTGACCAAGTAGCAACAGAGGCTGTTTCCAATTGCTTTTTCAGTTTTAGAGATGGTGACGAATTGTTTATTCATTAAACAATGGGGTTCAAGGTGGTAGGGTAGTTCATGCCAGTTCAAAATTTTAAGGGCCTTAGAGTGATATATATAATATTGTTTATTTGTGACAAATTTAGCAACTTTATTGTAGCATATTCTCAGTTTGGCTTTAATTGATGTCTTCAGTTTGGTAATGAGAGGGGCACCATATACAAGTGAATGAAGAAGGTAAGCTGTTGCTAAAGTGGCTTTAGTGGAATTAGTAAGACAATTTTTGAGCCCAAAGGGTATGCTAAGTTTCTGGCGAGTCTTTTAACATTATTTTGAATGTGGAGTTCAAATTTGAGGTTATTGTCAATAGTAATTTCAAGCATTTTTGGATGGGATACAACTTCTATCTCTGTGCTGTTTAGTAAGTGGAGTTTGAAGCTGGATATGTCCTTCAGATGTGCTTTGGGGAGGAACAAGAGTAGTTTTGTTTTTGGGGGTTATGCAATGGTTGGGCATTGTGGTACCAGTCCTTTACAGAGATGAAGGCTTCTTGTGTGATTTGTAGAGATGTGTGAAATTGTCTGATGAGCATGTTAGTGTTGAATCATCAACATACTGTATAACTGATGCTTGCCCAGAAAAGGTGTAATGATCATTTAATGAAAATGTTAAACAGAAGTGGACCAAGAATTGAGACTTCGGGTACATCATTGACCATGAGGTAAGAAGGAACATATGTTGCCATTTAATAGTTTGTTGTCTAGCAGATAGATAAACCATTGTGGTGGGGGGTAGACCAAGACGGAGCATTTGTTGTAGGAGTCTGCTGTGTGAGATGCTATTGAAGGCTTTGGACACAGTCAGAAATATGGAAGACATATGTTTGTCAGAGTCCCTGCTCTTGTTTATGTTATTGATAAAGGATAATAGTGTATTAGGTGTATTATGCCCTGGGTGGAATATGTGTTGTATATTGGTTAAAAGATGTTTTGGAGGAGGTAGTGGAAAAATTGGCTAGTTGGCTATGGACATTTTTTTTTATTTTTGAGAGAGAGGACAGTATAGCAATGTGTCAAAAGTTAGACTTCTGTTGGGTTTCTCACTTTGTGAAGTGGGATGTTATACAATTTTTTTCCAAGTGGAAGGTACATACGATTCCTGCATGAATCGTAGGTTCATATATAAATACTAGGCTAGCTGCCCTTGTGAGCCATTTTAAGCTCAGACAATTTCCATTTTTGTACTTAAAATAACCTATCCCATTTGGTTATAGAGTGGCCTTATCTATCCAGTGGTTGATGACTATATATTATCCCTAATGAGAATAACCTGGATTATACCATAGATAAGTTAAAAGGATCCATGTATGAGATAAAGACTTTAGGAGTTGCTTCTGTCCATTAGTAGTATGGGGGAGTCTGGGGGTAAATTTTCAGTTTTCCATTCATATATCTAAGTTGCACTTGAATATGGACAGGGATGGACATTGTTTTATATGGATCTGTTGATTAAGATACTTACTGGGTATGATATGGCTTCTGCTCTCATCTTAAGGTATTCAGGTGGAAAGCTGTCAGCAGGTATGAAGCAGGGTATAAATTTGAGTAGCATTTTTTTACAATAGATACTGTTAAAGATTTTAAGGTAATGTAGACTCATATTTTACAGTTGTTAAATGGCAGCTCTAGGTACTATGTTACAGGATTATGTAGGGAGAATGGTGTGCTATTGGTGAGAAGAGCAATGCTTTTAATAAAGTATGTATTCATTTTTTAGCAATCTTAGGGAGAGAGCAATTTTGAGAAGGACAGGGGTCTTTTTTGAATCAAAATTAAGTAGTAGTGTATTGAGGACCAGAATTTTATGGTAAGTTTTGTGATTAAGGTGTAGTAGACAGTAAGGTTGTTTCTTGTCCCTGTATATTTGTTTTTTAGCTTGATCACAGAGTTCCCTGTAACACTGGGTTTCATGGTTTAGCCACTCTCTCAAATTCTTGCCTCTGGTATTTGTAGTGGTTTTAAAAGTTATTAGCTGCCTTGTCTTGTGGGAGTTTTTTTTAGTATAAACCAGTTTAAGGACTTATTCTATTGTTGAATGAGTCTTGGGTGAACTTTTTTAGGTTCCAGGTTGGTTTGAGTTGGTGGGTAATAAGGTGATTATGTGCATATGAATAGATTCCAGTAATAGTTTATTTACTCGGGTCAGAGACTGATATCTAATCAAGAATTGAGTCCTTTTCATTGTTTTTGTTGTATCTAGTAGGTGCTTTGATATGTAGAGATAGACCAAATAGATCTATGCAGGAAGATTTACTGTCTATGGTTACATTTTGCCAATCAATATTGACATCCCCCAGTATGATTTTTTTTCATAAGTAATATTTCTGGATACCCAGGAGAGAATTTCTTTGAGAATGGATATGTTATTTCCTCGGGCGAAGCAGAGTACAATAATACAAAGTTTTTTTAGTATTTAGTTTTAATAGTGTTATGAGCACTTACCCTGTGTGAAATTTGAGGATTAAACTAGAATAAGCGGAGAGGTTGTAAGAGCTGGGGTAAACTCAGGCTCCCTTTCTTTTTTATGCTATTGGTCAGTCCAAATAATGTTATAGCCTGGATGTAGTACTTCTCTATATCCTTTACACTGAGTTTAACCATTTCAGTGATGGTTATGATATCTGGCATATGGTTTGATATCTAGGTATATCATCTGTGCTTTTATAGCAAATGCTACAGAGATTTAATATTACTAGATTTCATTTTTGCAAGACATGTGGGTGACTGAGTAGGAGTAGGGTACAGTTGCATGTGAGTATTTTATTGGGTGAAAAGGGTATGTATGTAAGGAGTAAAGGATTCAGTATAGGAAGGGTGGGTTTTAACTGAATTATATATCACTTTTTTCTTCCATTGTTCCCTTTCGATTTTTAAGTAAAAATTTGCATACTTTTCTTTATATATCAACCACTACTTCGTCAAACTTCAAAAAAAAAGCTTCATTATCATGTGGTCTTCCTGCAATTGCCCCTTTCTTTATTAAGACATTCCATTCCATTCCTATAGCTTTCCTGTCAGTCTTTTTAAGTCTTTCCCTTCTTCTATTATTATCTCATTTTCTCCTTTTAATGCCCATATATAGCCCTAGGATCGGAATATTTTGCTTCTTTGCTTCCATCTTTTATCTCTCATCTATCAAATATAATGTATAATTAATCTCTGTTCAAAGTAAGCATCTTTTATAAGTATATTCTCTCTATGTAACTATTTTTAACCTACCATTACTCATTACCTCTCATCTTTTTTTACAACTTGTTATTTTTCCTTTCTCCTCCCTCAAATTACAATTAAAATTCCCATGCACCATGAGTGACACCTTTGCAATCACATAATTTAATTTCCTCAACTCATTTTTTCATTTTCTTTTGTCTAAACACTTTTTGTCTCTTCCTTAACTCTCATACTCACCCTACCAGCCCCATTATAACTAATATTTGAATTTCTTAATTTTTCAGTAATTCTGCTATACCTAAGCATGTATCATGTCCTATAGTCTAAATCACTGTTTTCCACGTCATCTTAAACTCTGTCCATTTCCTTGCAATTATATATTACATCACGTAAATTACCTCTTCATCAATTTTTTTCACTCCATTCAAACACAATAATTCTTCTAACATGACTGTTCATGCTATTTACATTCAAGAATGCTACACATATTGTTTTCCCTTTTTTGCATTTATTTTTTATTCCATTTTTGCCTTTCTCTTCCTATTCCTTACTCTGACACAAACTTTTTTCTGCTTCAGAACTCTCATCCACCACTTTGTCTTAACACTCCAAAACTGTTTTCCATTTCAGCATATTTTTTCATTAACTGATTTTTCAGCTTTGAATTTCATTTAGTTTATTCTCCTCTACATTTTGAACTCCTCATCCCTCAGTCCTCTCTGTTCTTTCTTCAGTCTTTTTCACCCTTTCTTGTCAAAGCATTTGCTCTTCCCCTTCATTTTCCTCACTTTTCCTTTCTTCATTAATCAGTGAGCAGTGAAGCTCACTTCCACATTTTCTACAACATGGGTTACAATTTTTTCCTGGAATGCTCAAATTCTTCACAATGTTCACAACTTATTTTTGTACAAATGTAAATTAAATGTAATGCAGCCCCACAAAAAAACATATTTTGGCTGGGTTTATTATTGAATTTGGTAGTAGCTCCAGTGAATATAAAAGATATGGCACCTGTCGAAAAGAGTAGAGGTTCTTTATTGATAATCATTACTTATATACATTATTTACATAGTAGATATTATATGCATTATTTACTAGTTTAAAATTATTTACAACTTTATACATCACAAATCAATTTTATATTAGTAAACACTCCCCCCACTGTTTTTTCCAAAGCCAATATGCTAATATACATTTCCCTTTAAACTTTACTTCATTAAGTCTTTCAATCCATAATGTCCATAAAATATAACATTTGATCAATTTCTTCCCAGGGAAAGAAATCGGTGTTCCGTGCAAAAAAAAATGTTTTCAATACTTTAAACACTGACAGAAATGGGGGCTTCGGCCCTCACACTCCCCACACCCCCCTACTTAAATATACTAATTCTGAGACCGCACCACAGTGGAGGAAATAGCAAACTCCGATGACGGCCCACCGATTTCGTTCCCTGGGAAAGAAATCGATGTTCCATCAGTTCGCTCTTCTGAGATTTCGAACATTTCAGTTCGATTAAATTAAATTTGGCATTTTCAACATTCGAAATGCTGATAGGAACCCCATATAAGTACTTGCTATATATGTTAACTTGCCTAATAAAACAGAATTTATCAAATACACGTTTTTCTTGTATGACAGCTTATATGATTTCCAAAATGTGCATATATCTCTTATTTCCTGAAGAATTTTCTCCCATTTTTTTATGGTCACTTGATCCAAATACTATTCTTAATGTATCTATAGTCTCTACATTAAACTGTATATCTCCTATATTTCCCATGAATCCAAAACCTTTCCTTTTATCCTTCTTTATACATAATCCAAGTATCTTTAAAAATTTAGTTAACTTTCTGATTGTGTCTTCCATCCATTCTTTGTTCTTAGTGATTAGCACTATATCATCTGCATGCGTATATGATAATGGTAATCTTATTTCGTCTGTTATCTTATAGCCTGCCATATTTTCTATTCTATTCATTTTATTGACAATTATGTTCACAACTAAAGCAAATATAATACTGCTCACTGGGCATCCTTGCCTTATTCCACACTCTATTTTAATTTCCTCACTTAACCATCCATTTAAAATTATTCCTATGTTATTTCTTTGATATGTAGACTTAATTACTTTTACTATCCTACCACTTATGTTATAAACCCCTAATATGTCCCATAAGGATTCATACTGTGTTTTATCAAATGCATTACTTAAATCTCCTACCATAATTTTAGCTTCAACCTTTTTATTTTCAGTATCATTTATTCCATCTTTTACTAAACATAACAAATCCTGACTTCCTTTCCCTTTTCTACCAAAAAGTATTTGTTCAAGCAACTTATCTACTTTATTTGTTAGTCTTTTAATTATTATTCTCATAAATATTTTATACTCTGTATTATTCAGTAGTATTGGTCTCCAGTTTTTTATATCACTATCTCCATTTTTCCAGATAAATTTCATGATTCCCATACATCTCTCTTTATCTACCATACCTTTCTTTAACCATTCATTTAATACCTCCACAAAAAGGATTTTTGCCAGTTTTCGATATCATTGTACATATGATATTCAAAGCCATCCAGTCCTGTAGCTGTATCCATATTGATATCTTTCAATGTTTCATTTAGCGCTTTCTAATTTATATTTTCCCCAAATTCCCATATCTTCTTCACTTAGTTTTTTAACTGTCCATTTGTTAGTTACTTTTGTCTCATGTTTTACAAAAGTCTGTTCTATATGCTTTTTAATTACCTCAAATATTCCATCTTGCATGATTATTTCCCTCCTTCATTATTCTTTAATTCTCTTATTATTATTTTATTATCATTTGCTAATTTATTCAAGTAAGGTTCTACCTATTCTTTTCTACCTTGTAAATAATATATTTGTTTATACAGCAATCTCCTAATCTTCTCCTGATTTGTCATATATTTATCTTCTTTCTCAAAATACACTGTCTTATCCTTCATTATTTCTTTGAACACTTCTTGACTCAGTTGTTTATATTTTATTTTCTCTATCCTTCTCTTTTCAGCTTGACACTCCAAAAAACATTTTCATATTTTTGCTTAAAAATGTATCCACCAACTTGTCCAATTTTCATAAAATATTCTGATGCCTGTATGGTTTTTCCATAATGTATCTCTTTCCTAAAATCTTTAGGTCTTTTTCATTAAGCATCTTGACACCTTTTCCCTTTCTCATGTATCCTTCTGTCTCATGTACCTCTATCCATATAGCTGCATGATCTGAAAATCCTGTCTTTTTTTTTCCCGTTTTGCAGAATTTTTAAACTGTCTGATATTAAGAGGTAGTCAATTTCAGTTACAGTTTCACTTCTTCTGTAAGACTAATGATTATCCCATATGCATTACTTTCCACTTTTCATTATCTCATATATCATTTTAACATCACTATTATTTTTCTTTCCTATTCTTAAACTGCTGTTAAACCCCCCTCCACTAATATTATATCAATATTAACACCTACATAATTTAGAATTGTTTTAAAACATTATCTCTCTTTCTTTCTTTGTAGCTTATGCATATAATGCAATAATTCTATAAACAGTTGCTTTCCATCTTATATCTATTACTTTATTCTTCCTAATATTGTGAAGTCTAAGATTTTAATGTTTTCTTGGCATAATTTACCTATTCCTGAGCATATATCTTTTCCCATATTCCATATAATATTTCTACCCCATAAAACCTCAGTTTATAACCTTTCCTCTTCTGCCATGTTTCTACTATCTTCTAATGTAATTATGTGCATATCAATTAAGGCACACCATTCTAAAATACCTATTCTTCTTTTAATATTTTTCATACTATTTATATTTAAGGCTAATATCTTCAGCCTTTAAATGAAGTTAGTATTATTCCTCTCTCAGCCTTTACCTTTTTATTCTCTTTCACAATTACGCTTTTAAATTTTTTCTCTTTTGCCCTTTTCCCTATGTAACTTTTCTTTGCTCTTACTACTTACCAATTTACGTATTCCTTTTTACTTGTATCAAACCCTTCTTCTTTTCCTTCTTTCCCCATATTTTCCCTCCCTTATTATATCTTTATTTCTTTCCTGTGTACTAACCTGTTTTTCTTGTTCCTTTTCTATATTTTTATCAAATACCAGATTTGTATACCTCCTTTTTCTTCAATTTCTACATTTTCTTCACAATCCACCCACATATGTCCAGTTTTTCCACATTTTTTACATTTACATTTACACTTCGTCACATTTTTTGCTTCATGCCCTATTTTGCCACAAATAAAACATTTTTATCACATTCATTAGTCAAGTAATTATTTTTCCACAAAAAAAATGTTTTTGGCTGCCCTCTGTATTTTACAAATCTTCTGTTACCATTTATGTTAATCACACTATGAACATGTAAAACATTATCACTTTCCATTTTTAAAATAATTCCACATTCCCATGCCCAGTCCATAAACCGCTTACATCATATATTTTGTAGTATATACAACACTTTTGCATATAGTCTTTAAATATTCTTTTAATTCCTCTTTTTCATAGGTTTATAGGTTCATAGGTTGGTACTAGGCTATCAGCCCTAAGGCCTATGCAAGCCTAGCCATAACAATTCCCTGGAATTTTTTTCCCACAATATTTACTTCTCTGGGCCCCTGTCTAGCAGGGCAACTGACATGATCCCCAGGGTGAATTTCCTATCTCCCATCCAATCATCAAGGTTCCTTTTGAAGAGGGCCAATGAGGTGCTCTGCTTGACATGTATGGGCAGTCTATTCCAGAGTATGGGGAGTCTCTGGGTCTAGAACCTATCCCTCCAGCATGTTTTATTCATTGTGATGATAAGGTTTAGATCCCTGGAGCATGTGGCTCTGAGGGATTGGGATTTCTTTAAGTGGAGCATGTCCAGCAGCTCAGGGTTTGACATGGCCTTGTATGTTAAGCAGAGATCGCCTCTGAGTAGACGATATGCCACAGAGTATAGCTGGAGTTTTTTTAGACGGTCAGCATATGGCATCTGCTTTAGGCCTGTGATTCTTTTAGTGAGGTACTTCTGTGGCCTTTCCAGCTGTTGCAGATGTTTTGTGAGGTACATTCCAAATCAGGTATTATACTCTATAATGGGTCTAATGAGGGGTGAGTACAGTGGGACAATGACCTCCTTTTTTCTGGATGAAAAGCCCTTAGTGATGAGGTGTGCCACATAGAAGGATTTTCTGACTGTTGTGGCGATGTGGTTATCGAAAGTGAGACCACTGTCCACTTGTGTCCCTAAGTCTCTGATCACACTTTCGATGTTTAGTGTCCTGCCACCTATGTGGTAGCTCGTGGGTACATGTTTTTTTCCAAAGGGGATGACTATACATTTCTTGGCATTAAGCTTGAGCCCATGGCTCTGGCACCAGGCATCTGTTTCTGTAAGGCCCTTTTGTAGAATATCCACATCATTTGGGGATTCAATAATGGCTCCCAGTTTGCAGTCATCTGCAAACTTTGCTAGCCAGAGTCCCTTAATGTTGGCCTGTACTTCAGAGAAGTAGATGCCAAACAAGAGTGGTCCTAGGACTGAAACCTGAGATACTCCACTTGTCACTTGTCTGGAGCTGGATTTGGAGTTGGGTACTTTTACAGTCTGGGTTCTGTCAGTAAGTCAGTTGGCAACCCATCAAGTGACGTAGGGATTTATGCCCAGCTTAGTAAGTTTATCTATGATTCCAGGGTGGGGGATGGTGTCAAAGGCCTTGGCGAGGCCCAGATAGGCTGTGTGGACCTCCTTACCCTCGTCCACAGCTCTGTAGACCGATTCGAAGAAGTCAGTCAGATTCAGGAGACAAGATCGGCCCTTCACAAACCCAAACTGGGTGGGGTCCAGTGTCTGGAGGTTGCCAATGTCTTTGTTTATAAGTTCCATGATAATGCGTTCCATGCCCTTGCAGATCAGGCTTGTCAGACTGATGGGATGGTAGTTCCCAGGATCCAAGGTTGATCCTCCCTTGTGGAGCGGGATAACTGTAGCTGTGCATCACTCAGTGGGCATGAAGCCTGAGGTGAGGCTATGATTAAACATGACACTTAGGTGGGGTGCCAGTTCATTTTGTAGTTCATGTAGTACACAGCCTGGGATGTCATCTGGTCCCATGGATGCTGTAGTCTTAGCTTTGGAGAGTGCTGTTTCTACCTGTGTGGCTGTGATTATTGGAATTTGGCAATCTTTTGGTGTTGAGATGGGCCCTTTAGGGGGTGAGAGGGGAGTGAAGTTGGCACTAAATCGATCTGCCAGGATATTGGCAATATCCTTGGGATCAGTATATTTAATGCCATTCTGTTGTAGTACAGAGCAGATCTGAGCATTGCCATTTAGATTCTTAACATAACTATAGAATGCCTTGTGGTTGTCTTTGGAATCTTTGGCAATTTTATTTTCATAACTAGCTTTGGAGGATTTTATGAGGGATCTCAGCTTCTTACTGAGGCTGGTGGGGGAGTTTTTTGCATCCTGGGATTTTCCTCTTTTCTGCAACAGTTTCTTCCTTCTGTTGTATAGTTTGTTTATAGCAGGGAACCACCAGATTGGCTTCCTTTTTTGGAGAAGAGCATCTTGGTTCTATTTGGGATGGCACGATTCATGCACGAGTGGATGTGCTCATACAGTGCCTTAGTGTAGGATTCTGCAGTCAAACTTCCAGATCCTGTCTGTGTGGGTGTTGTGAAGATTGTCACTTCTGACTTCGGTAGCATGAAGTTAGCCTTGGAGAAGTTTTTTAAGGAGGTTTCTTACTGGGGGGTGGGAGTGGGATGTGAATGTCAAGGGAGAGTTGCTTATGGTCAGACCTGACCAATGAGGGGGTGAACACTGGTGTGGAGCATCTATCTCCCATGTTGGTAATGACCAGGTCTAGGATATTGGAGCCACTGGTGGGACAATGGATTAGTTGATCCAGGGCATTGGAATTTATGAATTCCAAGAACCGTTTGGAAAAGGAGTTGGTACCCGAGTAGTTTTCCCAGTTAATGGCAGGGTAGTTGAAATCACCTAGTATTGGTTGTATCTTAATATTTTCCAGTATGTTTAGGAAAGTGTAGTGAGAATCTTGGGGTATGGTGGGGGATCTGTAGCAAGCTACAATTTGGATTGCAGTCTTACCTAGTGTTAGTTGCACCTGGAGAATTTCAGATGCAGTGTGTTGGGCAACTAGCCTGGAGGTGTGAATATCCTTGGTGACTATGGACACTCCTCCACCTTTAGTGTTTTGGTCTTGGTTTTGTGGCCGAAAAGTGTGGTAAGAATTGTAGCCTGGTATTGCAGGGGTGCTCTCTGGAGCCTTGAACCAGGTCTCAGTCACTGCACAGATATCAATGTTCTCCATTTTTAGGAGTGCCTCGAGAGAGTGCATTTTGAGGTTTAGACTTCTAGCATTGAGTAACATTACCTTCAGATTTTGCATGCTTGTATCTGTTACGGTGGTGGTTTTATCCTTTGAACCTTGCCTAAAAAAGGCACTATAGGGGTGGCAAGAGCTTTAGCCAGTAACCTGAATCCCAGGGGTGACAGGTGCAGACCATCTCTGGCAAAGCATCGTGGTTTGTTGATCGTGTCTTCCCAGGCAGACAAATACTGGATCCCCTTTGAATGATACCAGAAGCTTAGCCAATTGTTGAAGTCAATCATTTTGTCCTTATACTGTGGTATCATTCTGGGCGAAGGCAGGATGCTACTCAGGGCTAGGGTCATACCTGCTTGGGTCACATGATCCAAGAGCTCTTCCATGTCTCTTTTCATGTAGTCCAGGGAGGTACGTCTCAAGTCATTTACTCCAGCATGGACAATGACAGAGTCGTATTTGTACTTGTTGTGGAGTGACTTGAGTGCATGCATTATGTGGCGGATCCTGGCACCCGACAGGCAGCTGATTGTAATTTTCTCCTTGTTCAGCCTGGTGAGTGGGACATCAGTGTGCCTGACTATAGAGTCACCTATGACTAAAGTGTTGGGTACATTGTCTTGCCTTAGGGGCTGTTGTTGGGTGGCACACTGGTGTTGTGAGCTATGTGTCACTTTGGTTGTGACTGGTGTTTGTTTGCGTTTCAGCTTCAGAGGTCTTTGTTGCTTGGGCAGGTTAATGTTAAGGGCCTCCGCATATGTGGGTTTAGTGTTGCTATGTATGGGAGTTGATGGTGTGGGTTTTGAAGGGCTATGAGTTGCTAGAGGTGTAATGCAGGTGCTAGCCTTCTCCTCTTGATTGTCTAGCACAGTCTTGACTGGAGAGAGCTTTGCTTCCAGCTTGGCTATGTAAGTGCATCTCTCGCAGGTTGTAGTGTTGGGTGGTAGGAGGAGAGGATTGTCTGTGTACATGAGGCAGTTGCTGCATTGCCCCAGTATGCCCAGATTCACCAGGTGGACAGGAGAAACCACTGGAAGCTGACCCTTGGACATGCCTGTTTAGGTGCTTTTTTGTAGGGTTTAAGAGCCGTTTTCCCTTACCTTTGCAAGGTACTTTGCAATTGTAGGCTGTTTAGTGCTTATGATTAAGTTGTCCTTATTGACAAGGAGAGCTGAGTGCTTGTATCAGGTTCAGGCTTCCTAGTGCTTTACAGCAGGTTCTAGAGCAAGTGCTAGTCACAGGGGTTCAGATTTTAGTGCTACTACTGAGAAACCAGCTAGTTTTAAGGGAAAATTTGAAGAGCAGACTTTCTGGCACCTGGAATAGTTTAACTGTAGCCTCGTAGTGCTGCACGATGTGAAAAATGAGCAAACACACGCGTTTTTAAGCCAGAAAGTTGAAAGGGATAGAAATCAGCCCAAAAAGGCTAATAAAATTACAAATTCAGAGCTGGAAACCACTCCTCTAGCGTTAGATAGGCAGTACAATGCTCACCAGTCCCACTGGTAGGCAGTAGGACGTCCCTCTGCCACAGCAAGGTCTGGATAGCTCTGAGCACAGAAAATAAAGTCCTGAGACAAGCAACGCCTGGGATATGGACTGGCTAGAAAAGGTGGGAAACGAGCAAACAAGATAATATTTTTTTTCTTGTTGAAACAGGCTAAACAATGCAATAATACAGTAAAGAAACACAGAAAAGTCTAACACACTTGAGTATGTAGTCCTAAACAGTAAATGCAATTAAAACTCTACAAAATTAGCAATTTAAAACTTTTTAAATGAAGCAAGGCAAGTGCACAACTGAAAAACGATTTAAGTGGCAGTAATACAGCAGAATAAGTAGCTAGTCTACATATACAGAGAAGTCTATATATACAGAAAAGCAGCTAAAACACACAAACCCTTCAGATGCAGTGCAACCTAGAGTACTTGAGTTGTAGCAATATTAAGGCAATTACAGTTATAATAAATGCTCTAAAATATACTCTATATTTCCAAAATGTTTGAGAAGCACAGTCAGAACATAAGGAAATTCAGGCAATTTTTTTTTCCATTCTTAATGGTATCATAACTCTTTTTGTCTCTCTATGAAACAGCTGTACTACAGATTACAGTTCTGTTTTTGTTCATATCATTCTAAAAAATTCTCCATATACTGTCCTGTCTCAAAAAATATATCATGGTATGTTTTTTATTGATGAGAATAAAAGCTCTTACCTCCTTGGGTGAAACACCCAATGGTGCAATTACAGTGTCCCATACTGCATACCTGTCAAGCCCTTTCTCTTTCTTACTGCTTAATCTTATGACAAATTTCTTCTTCACCTCCTTCACCTCTTTGTTTCTTCTTTCTCCCTCTTTCACTGTTTGTGTGTATGATTTCTTTTTTTTTGTTTGTTTCCTAAGTACCCTCTTCTTCTTGTATCTTCTTCATAATCTCATGCCATGACGCTGCCACTTCACTCTGTGGTTCACTCTGGTTAATCAGTTCTTTTAGATATACATCCCACAATCCTCTGGATTGAAGGCTTGTAATAATACATCCCTGCTAACTCTCTTCATCTCCCTCAAACAGCTTCTCCTGGAATACATATTCCAAATCTGGACCCTTTTCCACAACATCATTCTGCTCCTTCAACTTATTCATTTCTGCCTTCTTCTCTGATATATATGACCTCTCCACTTCTTCCATTTCACTTAACTGCCTTTCTTGTAAAGGCTGCATTATCTCTGCATTTGCTTTCTCTTTCTCTGCAATTGTATTCTCTTCACACAAACTGCCATACTTCCTCCTGTTTCTCTGAGCCATCTACGTGCCCGGAACAGAAACAGGGCACACCACCAACAAAAGCTTCCCCATATGCTATGAGTAGAGGAAGTTCCCTGATGCTCTGGTTAAATTTCTTCCAGTAGTATAGATACCACCTCAGATCTCCCCTGAAAAGAGGCCACTTGCCCAGTGGGGCTAACCTGCTAAACAAAGGATAAATAAATAAATAAACACTGCTATACAGGAATGGAATATAAATCTGAAGGCACACGGAATGAAACTGAGTCCAGACAATAGAGTTGATATGGCAACAAATTGGGTACTCATAAGAAGCCAAAAATTAAGAGAGGAGGTGAAATTGGAGAACATCTTAACAGCTTCAAGTTTCTGTGAGGGATATTTGAGGAGAGTCTAAAGGGGGAGTTCACAGCAAGAATTTGAAAGCTGCAGTTAACTAGTACAGAGTGTAAGGGGAAGTGTGAGACAAAGGAATATCATTTGAATCTGTCAGTGAGTGCATTACAGACAGCAGTGTAGTACGGCAGAAGTGTGCTGGGTCCATAGCCTAGAGGTCAATGGATCAAAACTATCCCCTGCTATGCAAAGAGGAGGAAACTTTTAACACTAGTCAGGTTTTTACTAAGATGCCTACTGTCCAGCCTGAAACAAGACCTGTCAGCCCCCTTACAGAGGCTATTTAATATCAGCTTCCAAACAGGCTTTCTGACTGATGTATGGAGGATAGCAATACACATTCCCTGTACAAAAGTGGGGCACCAATAGACCCAGGTAATTAGAGACCCATAAGTCTGACAGGGCACATCTGTAAGGTTATAGACAGGATCATTATGGGTTTAATAAATAAGGAGTGGGTATACTTCCAAGAAGGCAGTAGACTGAACAACAATTTAATTGTAGCTATTGTGAAAAAAGAAACTGAGGAATAAGAGACAGTGATATTGTCATCTTGAATACAATTCAGTTACAGACTAGCAGGTATACTGCCTAGATGCCAACAGAGAGAAATGTGGAGAACCTGTAAGAAATTCAATCAGTGAAGGTGAATAGAAAACACTTCAAGCATCAGCTCTGGTACAAGAGATGGCTTCCAGTAATTTAGAGGAAGAAATAAATTAAATGAACTTACAGGTGATGAAAATAAACAAAACCCTGAATGAGTATATCAACTCAAATAACAAAAATGCTAGAAAAATTAGAATAATATTTAACTAGCTAGTCAGATGAAGTGATAAAACTGCAAAAATCAAAGGTTGAAATGAAAAAAAGGCTGGTTGAGTATGAGACTTCTCAGGAAGAACTATTTCAAAAAATACTAGCATTAGAAGATGGAGCATGTCACCAAAGGAAATATTGTTAGCCTAGCTATCTGGAATTTTGTAAATAATTATATGTCATATGAATATTAATATGATTTCTATAGAAGTGTGACAGAAAGAGATACTGCCAGCACAGCTGTCTGTAATTTTGTATGTCTTATTGTACAGACGTGTGTGTGGAAGAGATATTTTGTAAAATACTGAGCAGAAATGTACATACACTATTGTAACTGTTTAGATGTGTATGTATTTTAACAATAGAGACTGAAACACAAGAGGTTAACTTCAGAAGAATAGCTGAAAACTTAGATTACTTTATAACCATGTAATAAAAGAGATGTTATCTTTTACTTTCAGTGCAACAGGAGACATAATGTCTAGAACTAGAAATCTTTTGCATTGTCTTTAAATGTAGAGGAATGTAAATTATTTTGCGACTTCCACCATTTGTCAAAAGATCTAAGGTGTTTTCTCAGGTAGATGTTAAAATCAATGGTTGTGAGCCTGTGAACTGATAGTCAGCTAACAAGAAGTGATGTCATGCTGCCAGCTACCCCAGCAGTAATATTTGAAATGTTAATTTAAGAACTCTCTGAGAGAGGCTGTGCATTTTGTATTTTGTCTTTGACCTGACAGCATCAGCTGAAAGACCCACTCACCACACACTTGTTCTGTTCTGTCAGTAAGTAAGTTAACTAGGGTACAGTAATTTCTCTTAGATACAGACAGGAATATAGTGAAGTATAGCTTAGATATTTTCTTTATTTATTTGAGGCTGTCCTGCAATGTTGTTTTAAATATTTCCTGTGATTTTGAACTCTGATGTAACTGTGATTATTTAATAAGTATTTGCTTTTTCTTTTATTATTATGACCCACAGTGGTGGTGCTGCTGTATTGTTGTCGCCTCACAGTAAGATGCTGTCTGGTTCGATTCTCAGCTAGAGCGTCTTCTGCGTGGATACATGCGTGAATGGGCGTACCTTCATTGAAGGTTGTGCGTCAGGCCTGGCAAGCCGATACGTAAAAATCAACTGCTAATCATTAGCGGACCGGCGTTCCGCTGTGGCGACCCCTAACCGGGAAAAGCCGAAAGACACAAACAAACAAACAAACAAATTAAATATATTTAAACATTTCATTGTGGCTGATCTGTGTAGAGACATATTTATGTTCTGAGAGTACTTTGACACTGTGGGCCACTGCTAATAGCCTTGCTCTCGGTCAAACTACCATTTACATTAATCATCTTCTTTCGGCAGTTCCCATTAGGGATTGCCACAGCGGATCATCTGTTTCCATTTCTTCCTGTCCTCTGCATCTTGCTCTGTCACACCAACCACCTGCATGTCTTCTCTCACCATATCCATAAACCTTATCTTAGACCTCCCTCTTTTCCTGTTACTTGGTAGCTTCATTCTTAGCATCTTTTTCCCAATATACTCAGCATCCCTCCTCAGCACATGTCCAAACCAATGTAATCTTGCCTCTCTGGCTTTGTCTCCAAACCTTCCAACCTGGGCTGACCCTCTAATATACTTATTCCTAATCCTGTCCACCCTCGTCACACCCAGTGCAAATTTTAACATCTTTAACTCTGCCACATCCAGCTCTAACTCCTGCCTTTTTGTCAATGCCACTGTCTCCAACCCATATAACATAGCTGGTTTCACTACCCTCTTGTAGGCCATCCCTTTCACTCTTACTGGTACTCGTCTGTCACAAATCACTCCTGACACTCTTCTCCACCCACTCCATCCTGCCTGTACTCTCTTCTTCGCCTCTCTTCCGCACTCACCATTACTCTGAACTATTGATCCCAAGTATTTAAACTCATCCACCTCTGCCACCTCTATTCCTTACATCCTCACCATTCTTCTATCCTCCCTCTCATTCACACACATATATTCTGCCTTAGTCCTGCTGACCTTCATTCCTCTTCTCTCTAGAGCATATCTCCATCTCTCCAGGGTCTCCTCCACCTGTTCCCTACTCTCACTACAGATCACAATGTCATCTGCAAACATCATAGTCCACGGGGACTCCTGTCTGATCTCATCTGTCAACCTGTCCATCACCAATGCAAATAAGAAAGGGCTCAGAGCTGATCCTTAATGTAATCCCACTTCCACCTTAAACGCATCCATCACTCACACCGCAGATCTCACCGCTGTCACACTACCCTCATACATATACTGTACCACTCTTACATATTTTTCTGACACTCCTGACATCCTCATACAATACCACAACTCCTCTCTAGGCACCCTGTCATATGCTTTCTCTAAGTCTACAAAAACACAATGCAACTCCTTCTGACCTTCTCTGTACTTCTCCATCAACACTCACAGAGCAAACATTGCATTTGTAGTGCTCTTTCTTGACATGAAACCATACTGCTGATCACTAATCATCACGTCCCTTCTTAACCTAGCTTCCACTACTCTTTCCCATAACTTCATGCTGTGACTGATCAATTTCATCCCTCTGTAGTTACTACAGCTCTGCACATCACATTTATTCTTAAAAATTGGTACCAAAACACTTTTTCTCCATTCCTCAGGCATCCTCTCACTTTCCAAAATTTCATTAAACAATCTGATTAAAAACTCCACTGCCATTTCACCTAAACACCTCCATGCTTCCACAGGTATGTCATCTAGACCAACAGCCTTTCCATTCTTCATCCTCTTCATAGCTATCCTTACTTTCTCCTTGCTAATCCATTGCAGTTCATGATTCACTATCCCCACATCATACAACCTTCTCTCCCTCTCATTCTCTTCATTCATCAACCCCTCAGAGTACTCTTTCCATCTGCTCAACACACTCTTCTCGCTTTTAAGTATGTTTCCCTCATTATCCTTTATCACCTTTACCTGCTGCACATCTTTCCTAGCTCAGTCCCTCTGTCTAGCCAATTGGTACAGGTCCTTTTCACCTTCCTTAGTGTCCAAGCTTTCATACAACTCTTCATATGCCTTATTCTTAGCCTTCGCCACATCTGTCTTTGCCATGCACCTCATCTCCTTATACTCCTGTCTACTTTCTTCATCTCTCTGACAATCCCACTTCTTCTTTGCCAACCTCTTTCTCTGTATATTCTCCTGTAATTCCTCATTCCACCACCATGTCTCCTTGTCATCCTTCCTCTGTCCAGATGTCATACCAAACACCTTTCTAGCCATCTCCCTTACTAGCTCTGCTGTAGTTACACAGCTATTTGGTAACTCTTCACTGCCACCCAGTACCTGTCTTAACTCTTCTCTGAAATCCACCTCACAATTACCCTTTTTCAATTTCCACTATTTGTTCCTTGGTGCTGCCCTCACACTCTTCCTCCTCTTCTTGATCACCAATGTCATCTTACAAACCATCATCCTATGCTGCCTAACTACACTTTCCCTGGTCACCACTTTACAGTCTCCAATCTCCTTCACACTGGCCCTCCTACATAAGATATAATCTGCCTGTGTACATCTTCCTCTACTTTTGTATGTCACCCTATGCTCCTCCCTCTTGTTAAAATATGTATTCACCACAGCCATGTCCAACCTTTTCACAAAATCCACTACCATCTGACCTTCTGCATTCCTTTGTTTAACACCATACCTACCCATCGCTTCCTCATCCCGTCTGTTCCCTTCACCAACATGCCCATTGAAATCTGCTCCAATCACCACTCTCTCGCCCTTGGGTACAGTCATCACCACTTCATCCAACTCACTCCAAAATCTTTCTTTCTCGTCCATTGCACACCAAACTTGTGGAGCATATGCACTAACAACATTCATCATTACACCATCAATTTCCAGCTTCATAAACATCACTCTATCCAACACTCTTTTTCACCTCCAAAACACTCTTAGCATACTGTCCCTTCGGGATAACTCCTATGCCATTTCTCCTCCCATCCACACCATGATAAATCAATTTGAACCCACCTCCGATACACCTAGCCTTACTCCCCTTCCATCTGGTCTATTGCATATACAATATACCAACCTTCCTTCTGTCCATCATATCGGCTAGCTCTCTCCCTATACCAGTCATACTGCCAACATTCAAAGTTCCGACCCTCACTACCACAGTCCTAGCCTTTCTCTTCTCTTCCTGCCTTTGGCCATGCCATCCCCCTCCTTCCTCCTTTGGCCAACAGTAGCCCAATTTACAGCAGCACCCAGTACGGGTGGTGGTCATTGTTAACCCAGGCCTCGACCGATCTGGTATGTAAATATTTACTGGTGTCTGCATGAATGATTTGGCCAAGTTTTACACTGGATGCCCTTCCTGACCGCAACCCTCCCCATTTATCCAGGCTTGGGACCAGCACAAAGAAATGCACTGGCTTGTGCATCCCCAGTGGCTGGGTTACCATTTGGATTAATAGTAACATTAAAAGTAAGATTGTACACCCTTTGTTAAGGGCCTTAAAGTAGCTGATAAGGATGTGACTGGTGGCACTGATAACTACCTTATAGTCTGGGCAAAAGGGTGCATAGCTAGTAAACCTGTGTCAGCCTTTCCTAGATGCGTGTGTGTGTGTGTGTGTGTGTGTGTGTGTGTGTGTGTGTGTGTGTGTGTGTGTGTGTAAAAATCAAACCTCAAAGTGTGTGCGTCAGCTACTTAGGCAGGGACACGAAGCAGTGGTTGAACAGAGAGGGTGCTGGAGGTCTTGGCTTAGCCACTCAGCTTGGATCTCAACTCTATAGCTGTGCCAGTGCGGAGTCTTACTGGGGATCTGGAGAAAGAGGGAGAAACCAGCCCCAGACTGACTGTGGTCTTTGTGTGCTTTTAAGAGAAATTGCACTTTATTGTGTGTGTGTACTTGTCCTCCTCCTAGTGTGTACATCCCCCATTGTTGCCAGTGGTGAGGATTGAGGCTCCTTGATTACTGGGTCAGTGGTGGGGTGTCACAGAGCACATAGAGAAAATTTGAGATTTATTGATGCACCAGAGAAACTGTATTAATTTTATAAAAGCACAAACAGGCAAGTGGACTGGTATTCCACAGCAGGATTTGTTAACTGAAAGGTGAAGTTGAGTGCATGTTCCAAATGTGGCCATGAGAAAGCATCCAAGACCTGTAGTAATAAAGATGCCATCATTCTAGCAGAAAGAGCTGATCCTGACAAAACTGTGGTAGAGAAGAAAAGTATTAAAAATTAAAGACAACAGAGTGTATGTGAAAAATTATTATTCACTGTACACTAGACAGGAGAGAAGCATTTTTTTTCTATTAGCATGGGAATGTTAAGAGGCAAGTGTGATACTGAAGCTGCTATATTCATTTGCCTTTGGAATATTTTTCCTATAGGATCAAATACATTTTTTGATGCAGAATAGGCTAGGGAGGAAATAAAAAAAGTCTGTCTAACAAAAATTGAGACAGCAAACAGAAGTGGACTCTGCTTCTCATTCTTTTCATAGACAGACTTTGTTAGTGAAACCTTTTCCAATGTTCCAAAGAAACATACTTGAAAGACAGAAAAAAGTATAGGAGTTGATTAGAAGAATCAGGAGTAGCTTTGACTTGAACCAGAATCTGGTATCAGGAGATGGAGATGATTAGGAAAAAGATCAGCAATACTGAAATTAGTGAGTGATAGGAAACTATAAAGAATCAATAACATTTGTAAAATAAGGATTTGCAAGAAAAAGCTGAAAAGTCTGGATTTTTGTTGACTTTGTTAAACATGTGGTTGGACTATAAAGCATATACCCCACTTTATGGCATTAAGGTTTAGAAGGACACTAAAAGGAAAAGCAGTAACTGTAAGTAAAACATATTTTCTTACCAGCATTTGTATAAAACATTTCATGATATAAACTGCACATTGCATATAGTAATGTAAAGTAGTGAGTAAAATATACTAAGTGAGTAGTCAGGGTATTTTAAATATGAGTGGAATCTTTTTAGTAACTGATGTATGTGTTAAAGACATTACATTAATCATGTATGTTTTTAGTTGTAAGAAATATAGGCTTTACAGTATAACAAGATAAGAAATGCTGGACAAATTCAAGTTTATGTATTGGGATCAAATAGCTACAGAGGGAAAGATAATAGAGTGGAATGAGGCCAAGAAGACATTTTGACTGCAGACTAGAGACTGCCTCCCCTACTAGGGATTGCTATCAGAGTACAGGCAAACAATAAGGGACAGGGGAATCTTATGCGAAAGACTCAGTCTGGTGGAGTTTTTAGCTGAATGTAGAACAGAAATTGCTGTTTAAAAAGAGATAATTAGTTGGACATATAAAATATTACAGGATAACTATATGAATCAATAAGAGGATGTTAGAAAAGATTGAGAAGAGCGACTGTAAAAGCAATTTATTGGAGAGTAATGGGAGGACATATGTATGGCTCCCAGGTATTTTATACCCCAAGAAGACTTAAAAAAAATGTCCTTAGGTTGACAGCAAATGTTGATGGTGTGATTAGGATGAAAGTGGTAACTGGGAACATATGATTTGAGAATGTAATGAGTTGGCAAATTTAAAAAATTTTCTACAGAGTACTCTGTCAGAAATATTGTGTGAACAAATAGGTGTAACTAAGGAAATTATTTTTTGAGCTGGGATATAGGATCTGAATTACAAAGAATAATAAGGCCTTATTAACTTAATTTTGTTGGCTGCCAAACAAGCAATTACTAGAAAATGGAAATCAAAGTCTAAACCAGCTGTACTTAAAATATTGACTATTATAAAAGAGATAAAAGAACTGAAGGAGGGATATTCAGAAAAGTGAAGGATCAAATTACATAGAAATAAATGGAAGTTGTGGGAACAATACATGTATAACAATATTCAGGAGGAGGAGGAGGAGTGAGGTTTAATGGAAGGCAGGAATTCAACAATTTATGTAATGTTGGACTGATGATAGTTACAAGGAAAGAAAAGATATGTGATGTATAATGGATGTAAATGGAAAAATGTTAATATGTTTTTTCCTTTTCTGCTAATGTATGTTTGCCTGTGCCTTAAGTGATGATTTAATCATAGGTTCATAGGTTCATAGGTAGGTACTAGGCTATCGGCCCAAGGGGCTACATAAGCCTAGCCAACAAGGTTCCCTGGCTTACGCCACCCAAAAAAGTTATTTTCCTGTGCCACTGTCGAGCAGAGACACAGAAGTGATCACCGGGGTGTATTTCCTATTTCCCATCCATTCATCAAGATTTTTCTTGAAGAGTGCTAATGAAGAACTTTGCTTGACATAGATGGGTAACCTGTCCCACAGTATGGGAAGTCTCTGGGACACTAATCTATCCCTCCAGCATGTCCTGTTTATTGTGGTGACAAGGTTTAAGTCCCTAGAGCATGTAGCTCGGAGGGATTGGGATTTCTTTAGGTGTAGCATGCCCAACAGATCTGGGTTTGACATAGCTTTATATGTTAGGCAGAAATCACCTCGGAGTAGGCGATATGCTACGGAGTAAAGCTGGAGTTTATGAAGCGGTCAGTGTAGGGCATTTGTTTGAGGCCAGTAATCCTCTTTGTGAGGTACTTCTGTGGCCTTTCCAGCTGCTGCAGATGTCTTGTGAGGTACATTCCAAAAGCGGCGTTGTACTCTATAATGGGTCTAATGAGTGTCAAGTGGAGGGGAACAATGACCTCTTTTTTCCTGGATGAGAACCCTTTTATGATGAGGTGTGCCATGTAGAATTACTTCCTGACTACTGTGGTGATGTGACTATCAAAGGAGAGACTACTGTCCACCTGGGTCCCAAAGTCTCTTATCACGCATTCGGTGTTAAGTAGATTGCTGCCTATGTGGTAGTTCATGGATACAGAGGGGGTGACATTGCACTTTTTGGCATTGAGCTTGAGGCCATGGCTCTGACACCAGGCATCTGTCTCAGTGAGGCCCTTCTGTAGGATGTCCACATAATTTGGGGACTTGACTATGGCTCCTAGTTTGCAGTCATCTGCGAACTTCATTAGCCAGAGGCCTTCTGTGTTAACCTGTACTTCAGAGAAGTAGATACCAAACAGATAAAGATGTTTAAAATAAATAGGTGTAGGTAACATACAAACTCTTGATCCAGTCTTACCTGTGAGCCAGGCAGAGAACAATCTAGTGTGTTATGTAGGGATTTATGTCTTGTTCTGAGAATTTGCCAACAATACTTGAGCAGGTATTATATCAAACACCTAGGTCAAGTCAGGATAGGTGATATGCACTGTTTTCCCCTCAGCCACAGCCTTGGTGACCCCCTCAAAAACGTCTACCAGGTTGAGTAGGCAAGACCTTCCCTGAACAAAGCCAATCTGGGATGAGTGAAGTGTGGATAGGTTGCCAATGCCCTTTTTGATCATTTCCATGATAATTCATTCCATAGCTTTGCATATCAGACTTGTCAGACTGATGGGTCTGTAGATTCTGGGGGAGGGGGGGGGTTGATGATCTACCTTTATGAAGAGAGATGACTGTTGCAGCTGTCCATTCACCTGGCACATAACCTGTACTGAGGCTGTAGTTAAACAGTGTCTCAAGTGGTCCTACTAAGTTATGTTTTAGACAATTTAGGAGGTGATCTGGGATATTATCAGGGCCCACTGAATCAGTGTTTTTAGTCCACTAGGACTTGCTACCTGTTGATAGTTGGGGGATATACTAGAAGGGATTTCACAGCGGGTAGTGGGGGTGATGTTAGAGCTAAATTTATCAGCCAGTAGATTCAATATATCACCCTGATCAGTAAAGGTAGTGCAACTTACCCCCAGTTCTGCACACTATGAGTGTTAAGATTCCTGACATAGCTAAAGAAGGAACTGTAATTGTCCTTAGCCTGGGAAGCTATCCTGATCTTGTAACTGGCCATGCTGGACTTTATTAGACCTCTTAGTTAATTGTTTATTTGAATCAGAGAGCTCTTGTCTCTGAGTGTTGTTCTTTCTGATTCTGGCCATTGTAGGTCAGTGGGTATACTGAGCCTAGTCAGTGGGTATACTGAGCCTAGTCACAGAGCAGGTGCATATAAGTTACTGAGCATGTGCGAGATCAGTGCCATTTCGTATAGTGAGTCAATGTGAATTTAAGCTAGAGATACATATGTGACTGTATGAGAAGTAAAAAGTCAGTCAGTAAGCTTATAAAATTCAAAGTATATGTTCCAGTTACAGCTCTTGATGTGTTTATACACAATAAATGACTTGAATGCATTCTGTGCCGCAGTGTCTCATACGAATACACAAGACATGCGACATGGTGTCAGAATGGGATCCGAAGTTGAAGAAGCTCACAAACCATGAGACAAGCAGTTAGAAGTGGAGTAATATATTAACAAACTCGCAAACAGGTCAGCGGGTATTAAAAGGTACTTAAATTAATTTCAAATGATTTTCAGTCTCCAAACATGTGGAATAGGATTCGGAGTGTTTGAAATAATTTACAAGATATTTGAAATGTCCGAAATAGCGACATAATGACCAAAATGTTTGAAATAATCTCTGAAGTGTTTTAAATGTTCAAAAAGGCTAAAATGTCCAATTCTTTTCACAATGCATGACTTTTTCCCAGTAACTAAGACCTTCCAATGTGTCCGAAGTGTCCGGAGTGCTCGAGGTATTCTCAGTGTTAAAGTAAAGCATTTTCAGAGAGATTTCTGTGCATTTCAGCATAATTACAAGTACCAGGTCTATGCTCATGTTTAAAAACAAGTTGTTGTTTTGGCAGAGGGATTTTGCAGACCTAAACCGTTGGTATTTGATAATAATATTGCAGAGAATTGGCAAATGTTTGTGCAAGCATATGATATTTTCATACAGGCTGCATTTTCTGATAAAGACACACATACAAGAGCATTTATACTTCTCAATTTGGCTGGCTCAGAAGCAATTGAGTGAGAACATTCATTTGTGTATGCACCTGTTGTGTATGCAGGAGAGGCGGAGAACTGCCATATTGTAATAAAAGACGAAACACTGGAAAAACCCGAGTGCTTAAAATGTAAATTTAGAGAAATGTGTAACCCTCAAAGGAATATTACAATGGAAAGGCACACATTTTACTCAAGAAATCAAAAGCCTGGTGAAACTGTTACAGCATATTTTACCAACTTAAAAAAAATAAAGCTAAAACATGTAGGTTTGGTGATCTATGAGATGAGTTAATAAAAGACCATCTTGTATGTGGTATTAATAATGAAGCAGTGAGAAAGATTTTGATTCACGATAGTGAATTAACATTGAGCAAAGCCATTGAGATTTGTCAAACACATAAGATTACAGAAAAGCATACAAATATGCTTAGAAATGAGAAAAGCATGTTTGCAATATCAGCTAATGCTAATGTTAATAATGTGCCACAGAAAGTTAAGATGAAAAAGAAATATAAACTGAAAGGCAGTGCCACACCCAAACTCATTATTAACTTGTCGCAATTGTGGAGGTAGTCATGAACCCAGACGGGAAAAGTGTTTAGCTTTTGGTCAGCAATGTCACAAAAGTAAAAAGTGGAATCATTTCAAAAGGATTTGCAAGTCTAATGTACCGCAGACTTATGTTAAAAGAGAATATCTGAAGAAGCAAGTAGATCAGATAGAGACTGTAGCAAACTCCAAGAGCTGTGAGCAAACTTTCTATGTTGATGGTGTCTCTGTGATTGATGAAACAGTTAACACAGCAGACTATCAGTTGTCAGCAAAGAGTGAAATATTTTGTAATATACAAATTAATGGGAAATCTATAGAGCTTAAAGTAGACACTGGATCTAAGTGCAATGTTATATCAGCAAAAATGTTTGCTAAAGTAAAAGCTGGTGAGAATCTTGATTCAGCAAAGTGCCCAAAACTAGTTGCTTATGGTGGTGAAAAGATTCAGACTGATGGAGCAGTAGTTTTCCATGCAATTCTGCTGGAAACAGCTATGAATTGCAGTTTACATAGTCAAAAAAGACATGCAGTCATTGGTATGCATCAAAGACAGCCTGAGAATGGGACTAATTTAATTTAATAAAGAGGTCCACCATATGTCTGAATAACAACGATAGATTTTGTTGCAAGGAGAAGTTGTGAGAATGCAAACATCTAAAGAATATGACTGAGTTGGAATCATTTGGAACATTTGTGAAGAACCAAGATCTTACATCATACAATCTGAAGGAATGGATTTCAGAAGGAATCAAAGACATGTGTTGCCTGTCTCTAAACCAGTGATGCAGCAGATTGCCTGTGCCAACTAGTCTAATTCCAGGAGTGACTATGCACCTGTTCGAATTCAAAGGACAATGTGCTTTCTTCAATCAATTTTGCTGTAATCTGTGATTTTCCAGTTTTGAAAGAATCCCCAGAGACTGTTCCTGTTGCTGGACCAATTCAGAATTTCTGTGTTACCTGATCAGGTAGAATTTCCAGACTGAATCTTAAATATACAGCGACTTGGACTTGAACTCAGTTTTGTTTGTTGAAATGTTGAATAATGTCTGGCTCTTAAAATATCTTTAGTCTCCTATTTTGCATGTCAAACAAAATTAAAGAGGGAGGATGTAGGTCAGTGTGTATATGGAACCTAGTCAGCCACTGTAGTCAGAGAACATGTGCATATAAGTTACTGAGCATGTGCGAGATCAGTGCCATTTTGTATAGTCAGTCAGTGTGAATGTAAGCTTGAGTGGAGATGCATATGTGAGTGTGTTAAAACTAACAAGTCAGTCAGTAAGCTTATGAAATTTGAAGTATATGTTCCAGTTACAGCTCCTGATGTGTTTATGTACAATAAATTACTTGAATGCATTCCGTGCCTCAGTGTCACATTTGAATACAAGAAACATGCTACAGCCATGACTTTTTAATTTTGTTCGCTGTTCTGTTAAGGAAAGGATTCCACCAGTAAGGTTTATTTTTGTTGTTAGATTTGGTCTTATGTCTGGTAGGTATGTCATCCTCAATGCAGCCATTTACATCTTTGTACAGGCTTTATATAAATAATTCTGCATAGGTAGCTGAGTTCTCAAGGTTTGCAGGAGAGTGAGTGTTGACAAACTGTCACTTAATAGGATGTAGTTTGTTTTATAATAGTTCCTAACTGTTACAGGTTTTGCTGGGTTTTCTGGGTTGATTTTTATTTTGAAATAGACAGCTTTGTGGTCCAGTCTCACCAATGAGGATGTGACTTGGGGGGGGGGGGGTTGCAATATTCTCCCATGTTGGTGAGAACTTGTCCGATATGTATGATCCTTCAGTTCAAGTGTGCACTAGCTGGGCTGGTCCAGGGTGCTTTTGTTGACAAAGTCCTGGAAAAGTTGTGTCTGTGAGTTAGAGGCAGGCTGTTTCCCAGTCTGTTGAGGGATAGTTAAAGTCTCCAATGAATAGGATATTCGGTTGGATGGTAAGCACCTCTAGCAAGTGTAGGTAAGAGTTGTGAGCTTCATGGGTCATGGAGAGTGATGAGTAGCTGCCAAGACATGGTAAGGAACCTTGTCTATGGACACAGATAAATCCCAGAGCATCATCCTGTTTAACCAATCTGGAGTTGTATTTGTTGCTAATGTAGATCAAAACATTTCCTTTAGCCCCTGTCTGTGCTGCTCTTGGTTGTAATGTGTGGATGGTGCTGTTGTCCTCCACTGCTGGAGTATTTTGTGCTGCTTTAAACCAAGTGTCAATGACAGCACAGATGTCTACATTCTCTAAAATGAGGAGAGCTTGTAGGGTGTGCAGTTACTTGTTTAGGCTCTGAGCATTAAGCAGTAACACCTTAAGGTTGCTTTGAGGTGATTTTTGCTATTTTGACATTGCCTAAAATGGCTTTAAGGGTGTAGATACCAAAAGCCCGGGGGGGGGGGGGCAGGTGCAAACCATCCTTGGCAAAGCAACGTGGTCGGTTAACCATGCCCTGCCATGCTGACAGATATTGGATTCCTCTAGAGAGGCACCAGAAACTATGCCAGTTATTAAAAATCAGTCAGTTTTTGCTCATAATGTGGCATCATCCTTGGTATAGAATTCTGCTCAATGAAAGCCATATACTTATCTGTGAAAAATATTCAGAGAGATCCATAATGTTTCCTTTCATTTATTCCAGTGAGGTATGACTCAGGTCACTTACACCCACGTGGACTATTATAGTGGTGCAGTGGTTTGAGTGCATGAGTGATATTGTGGAGCCTTCCTCCAGATTGGTAACTAGTTGTTATCCTCTCCTAGTCCATCTTGGTGAGTGGGGCATCTGCACATCATACAACAGAATCCCCTATGATGAGAGGACTAGGTAAAGTCTTTGCTTGCCTTATGGGCTTTTGTCTTGGGGAGCCATTAGGTGTAGGGTTATGTGTGGTGTGAGGTGATGTGTTTTGGTGTGTGCTTTAGTGGTTGCTGAGGAGGTCTATGAGGTATGAGAGATTTCTTTTAAGTGCCTCAGCATAACAAGGTCTACAAATGTGGTAAGTGGAAAGTGTGAAAGTTGCAGTGTATGTTTTCTTGACAACCTTGTATGTAAGCGAGATTTTTGCCCCCAAGGAAGTTATGTATGGGCATTTCTTTTGTACTGTTAGTTTCTTTAATGATTAAACGATTGTCTGAGTACATGAGACAATTGTTACATTGTGTCGGGATGCCCATGTCTACCAAGATGGCCACAGAGACATTAGGAAACTGCAGATCAGTGCCATCAGGAAATGTGTTAGGGTCAGGGCTATTATGATTTAGGGACTTGGTTTTACAGGGATCACCTGAGTGGTTACTAGGGTTAAAGCTAGACATTACATAGTTCTATGATCTGATATTAGTACTATTTGATGCCCTAACTAGCTGCCCTAAGCTTAGCTCCACTCAAAGCCTTTCTGTGTTACAGGTTAATGTCCAAAGTACTAGCTTTATAGGTTTGCTACTATACAGTGTACTGCTAACTGCCACTCTGTAGTTAAAAGTTCTGCAAAAAAGTACATAATTTATAGCAGACAGAAAAAAGCTGAAAACTAACTCCTGTGCCTTCTGGCCATTAAGCAACTACACTTTGAACTCCCTGAAGTGCTTCCCAACTCAGAGTCCAGATAAACACTTTCTACAACAAGATGGATGCTCCTGTAACTTCTTAATGTAAAAAGACATCAAAAGTAGCTGTCAAGTGTAGATCAACACCAAGCAACTAAGTCCATAAAAAGTCTTCTGGTTGATCAGATAATTCCACTTTAAGCTTCCCTGTGTATTTCCCAACTCGGACACAGTAGTCTCTTTTGGCAAGCATAATGCCCCCTGTAGTTATCATATCGGCAATGCACCCCCTAAAATTTAATCTCGTAGTTAGGGATGCAGGAATCTATGTGGACAACAAACATACCTTCAATGACCATGTATCTACTATTGTAAGAAAGTCCTTTTTTGCTGTGCCAGTTGGCTGCAGCCTTTCTGATTCTAGCTTTGACCTCTTCATTCAGACTTCCCTTCATCTCCACTGCCTCTACCAGATACTTGAAGCTCTTAATCTGTTCCACTATCTTCCCTTCTATCTCAGTTCTCAGCTTCTTCTCATTTCTCAGTTTACTGCCATTACAACTGTCTTATCTGTACTCAGTTTCATCACATGTGCCTTCATTTTGCATTCCATTCCCCCCTATCTTTTGCTGACGTTCTTCCTTGGAGTCTGCCTGTAATGCCACATCATCTACATACAGCAACTTTGTTGATCTGTCCCCCCTCCAACCTGTTTATTGATGTAGTCCATCACCAGTATAAACAGCAGTGGGCTCAAATCGGGTCAGAGCTAAACCCTGATGCACACCCACTCCTACTGCGATCCACTCTGTAAGGTCAGATACTGTTTGTATTTGAGTCATTGGATCCTTGTACATAGCTGCCCTGATTCTCCCGATGTTTCTGGGACTGCCCAAATCAGCTTTCTTGAGACCTTGTCATATTCTTTCTTCCAGGTCTAGGAATGCCCAGTTGGACTCATCTTCTCCACTATCTGACTCACTGCAAACATCAGTTCAGTTGTGCTGCATTCTGATCTAAATCTGATCTGCTCACCTCCCATCTTACTTTTTACTACTCTGCTTATTCATTTATCAGTCACCCTCTCCAAATGTTTTATGCAATGTGACTGGAGTTTGATACCTCTGTTCTGCCCACAGTTGTGGATGCCCCCTTTGTTCTTGTAGACTGGCAGTAGTATACTTATCTTTCCTTCCCTTTTCTCATCTAATTAATGGCCTGCATCACTTCTTAAGCAATGTGTGGTTTTTGTATTGCCTTGCATTCGTCCTTGGTCAGCTTCCTTCCTGTTTGTATGCTGTCTTTCCTTTTTAATGTCTACTTGCATTCCTCAATTATCTGTGATTTGTAGAGTTATTTATAAAGGTCTGTATCATCCCCCTTCCCCTTTTCTGCAAAGAACTAAACCCCAACAGTATTTTACTCATCTACAAACTCATTGTCATTTTTGGCTTAATTTTCCATGTCAACATGTTTTCCACCTTATCCCCCCTCTCTATGACAGATTTTGTCCATCGCACCATTTTCCTCAAGGATTTTCACCTCTCTTACCTAGGTATCAGATGTTGCTACCAGCTCTGCTTCCATCCATCTTTGCTTCTTCTTACTCCCATTCCATTGCTACATATTTTTTAGGTTGTATTTACTTCTTCTAACACATTCCCCTGTTTATTGATTTCCCCTTTAGTCAAAAATAAATTAGATGATAGTTTTCATTGATTCCTTAATTCGTTTTTTGTTTGTTTATATTTTCCCATCTGTTTTACATCCACCACTTTGATTTTGCAGTCTCCGTTTTCTAACTTCTAAAGAGTGATCTGATGATATACATTCTTTCATTTTATAGTGTTCACTGAAATTTCCCCTTCTTTATCAGAAATCAGTCTAAGTAAGTAAGTTGCCATTTTTCACTGTTTCATTCTGTT
Organism: Protopterus annectens; assembly: GCF_019279795.1. NCBI lineage: Eukaryota > Metazoa > Chordata > Ceratodontiformes > Protopteridae > Protopterus > Protopterus annectens. The sequence goes on along the minus strand of NC_056743.1, from coordinate 1,347,039,496 downwards.
TTGTCTTCATTACGCTATCTCCTACACTTTGCCCCAACTAAATTCTTCCATACTGTTCCTTAACTCCTTCTTACAGTTAACACTGAATTGTTTCCTCAGAAATAAGTCTTTCCACAGTGCATTGGTAATAATGAAGTCCTCCATCTACTTCACCCCATTCCTTTTCTTTAACCCCATCTTTCCATTTATTGAAGAAGTCCTCATAAAATCCTTGTTATGTTCAGTGTGTAAATACAGCCTACTTTTCAGTCTCTCTCATTCAGCTGTAATTTCCATATAAATCTCCTCTCAATCCCATGTCCACTAGCTTCCCCTGGTTCACATTTCCACCAATTTGCACTAAAGTTGTCAACTTCTCTTACTTCCACCCATTATGAGGAGGTCTGCCTTCACATATTTTTATAGCCCTCTAGCCAAGATAGCAGAATCCACTTTCTTCACTCTAGTTCATGCAGTATCACTGGCTCTCCTTAATGTCCTTAGAGGATTCCTTTCCCTGCCCCTCCAACATTTTCGGTCACTCTTCTTACTTTTACTCCTTTCCTGTCTCATCTTATTAATTTCAACCCTTCACCTAGACTCTCTTAGCTAAGCAGTAAAAAGTGTTGTCCTTGGATGCATTTGGCATCCTTCAAGGATTATTGTTTTGACTCCTTGCCCAAATTCATTTTTACATCCTACCAATATTTTCAAGGTGTATGTTTGCTTACTCTGGGTTTCTTGCCCTGTCTTTTCCCTGTGTTTATTATAAGTATTTCCTCTGTCTCTGCTATCATCTTTTTTATCCTCATTAGGACTATTTCATTACTAACAGCTTTCTAATATGCATTACTTCTTCTCTTTCCCCACCTGCTCTGAATTGCAGTATCTCTTACTACATCACTCAATACTTAATTTCCATCTACTCAGATTAGTTTCTGCTCTCATCAGTCCTACCCCTGGCCATGTTTGCATCATGGTATAAAGAGAGGAAATGCTGAATGCAACCCAGATCATCTGGTGTGAACTAGTGACCTGGGCACTAGAAGAGCTGGCCAGGGAGGATAGGACTTTGTGGTGATGCTGGATTGGCCATTTATGGAGGGGAAGAAGGGTTGTTTATCTCCCTGCAATACTGGCACCCTCTGGAGACAGCGGTATTCAGCATGCAGCATATGGGCTGGGGAACTATGCACCTCCAGCACCACTCAGCCATTGTTAATTAACATCAATGCCAGCCACCTCCATCTCCCTAAGATAAGCAAGCCAGCATGTTGGCAATTTTGTTCCATCACCTGACCAATTCAACTACCACTCAGGCTTACTACCAAACTTTGGTTACTAAGACTGCAGTCTGGAGACCAACCCTGTGCATCACGGAGCCAATCAAATATTTTGGAGATGTATCAGAGGCCAATAAGCATCTTAAAGGAAACAATGAGCTGCAGCAGAGCAATAGCTTAAATCATGAGAAAAATTATCCAGAATAAGAAGTCATGCTGTGAGTATGGAATTGGAGAAGTGAGGTACCGAGAAAGAAGGTATACATTCACAGATAAGGTGGTAGAATTTTGGAACTATGTAGTTCCAGGGCCAAAGTACATGTGAAACAAATGCGGCAACACTAAATTTAAAAGATGAGGTTATAACATAATTAAAACAGAATCCAGCAATTTTTGTACACTTGGGGAATGGAACCAGCACTGAGGAATTCTCTATTACCAGATTTGTTGTCTGATCTTAGTTCAGGAAGCTGGTTCCTGTTGGTCATGTTTACAAACAGATGTAAGGTCACTTTAAATGTGCTCAGCCTATTATTTGATATTGCATAGTTGTAACAGCATATGGTTTACTGACAAAATAAATCAAAGTATGTTTTTTACTAATCTTTTTTACAGTGCTGTTTAAAAAAATCTTCTAAAATGTAACATGTTAGTCCAGTAAAATAGAGCATGTCATAAAACCTCTATTAAATCATACTTTTACATTCTTTTATAATGACAGCCTGTTTCAAAAAGAAAGCATACTTTCAAAATACTGCAAGCAGCTGCACATCTTAACCATGTGATCCTGTATTCAGAAAAATCATGTTACTGAGCAGGTGGCTTGGAGCTTAACACTGGCTGACATTATTACTTTATTCTACCACCAAGATTCAGTTTGTCTCATGTATAAAAGCCTTAACAAACATTGGTATTGCATACATGTTGCCAAACACATCTGGTAGCAGAATTTCAAGCACGCTTAGGGTGAAGTCCCATTTGTCAGCTGTGGTGCACTGACATGAAGCTGAGTTCTCAGCCCATGGTGTGCGTGGGCAGTTGGTTTAATTGCTAACAGCAGGGTCTGTCTGATAGTGTGCTACTTGTGAGTTAAGAATGCAGCTTCATATGTAAATACTCATGCACATTTCCTGCATTGTACCAGCTGCAGGACATCTTGAAACTCAGAAAATATATTCAGTTAAAAATGTAACCCCTCTGTCACTATATGAAATTTCTTATAAAGTATTTTTTCTTGCATATGCCTCCATTTTAAGTCTGATGCATCAGATCGACTGTACACTTGCCCTTTTCTGCCCTGGGTAGAACTGAGAAATGGAGATATTTTACCATGACATACAGAATTTAACCTAAAAGTAAAAAAATTAGTCCTGCCTGACAGGGTGATAGAATTGTCATGAAGACAATACAAGATCTTTTCAGCCATACTGGCTGTTTTGCTTGGGGCAAAATATGTCAAGAAATGTGTTAAATACACATCATAGCAGTCATTGTCTTTAATTTCTGTTTTAGAATAGAATTGCATTTTTTTCAGGTGCCTGTTACCAAACACACACACACACAGAATTCTGTCAATTTTTGTATTGTTAGTTTCTCCGCTTTTTTATTTTGAATTATTACTCCCGTTATACTTCTGACACTCCTGTCTACAGTTAGCTTTTCTGATGACTTCTTGGCAGTTTTCTTCCCAGTGGTCTCGAACTGTTGACTTTTAAACCTATCTTCCCATCTCTTTGTAACAAAATGTTTCCATCCTTATTTCGTATTATTTAGTGAGTATACATTCTCCCTTGTCTCAGATTTATTATCTAGCTTTCCTGGTCTAGGAGGGCAGAAATTTGGTATTGTCTAGACTAACTAAAACCTTCTTTTTGTTATCAAGGGAAGCACTAATGTGTAATTTATATAGCGTCTAAAACAATTGAAGTGTAATTTTTTTCTAAAAGTAAGCTGTTTATAAAAATCCTTGTTTGCTTCCTTTAAGGATCTGCTTGATGTTAAGGAGCTGACAAGCATGAGTTGTCACTGGAAAAGTATGTTTCTTTGACGTCAGCTTGGTTTTACACAGTTCCATACCAAATGTTTTTGGTAAATCCATTGGATGCTTCTTGTTAAGCTAAATATTTCAGAAAGTAAGCCGATTTTCACTTCTGGAATGCTGATGAGGTTGAAATAAGACTTGAGTATGTGCCCATGTCCAGTAAAGTCTGGGTTGTTGGTCTGAGTGCATTATTTAAGGCCTGTGTATTATTGGTCATTCCTAAGTCAGTGCGCTCAAATATTTCTGTGTTGTTTTTTCCATTTCCCAGGAGAAATATACACATTCTTTATGGTGCTTTGATAAAGACAGGTTTGTATATCCATTTGTTTCTGTGATTTTCCTGGTCTTTCTGGCTGGGTTTTATATGCATCTGCTATTTTCTGATAGCAAACCCACGTTATGTTCTATGTATTGGATATCTATGCATTGTCAGTTTGGACTCGGCACTCTGTGTATCAAAAAGTATGGCTTTTCCACTTTTTCTTCAACCTCCAATGTTCTACCTGATATTAAATTGTAATTAATATTATAATCTGAAGTATTTTCATTTCTTTATCCAACAGCTGTGGTGTCAAAAGGAATATGCACATTCCTGAAGTTAAACGATTTCTTTCATTACTGATATCACCTTAACTAGTAACCCATGCTTGCAACACATTGCTACCAGAGAGTTTCTCTATTCTCTCTAGCCCTTCATTAATAGTATTTTGTTTTTCTTGGAAAGTCATTCGAACGATTTGGAAAGAAGTCTGAAAAGTCTGTGTTCAGTATTTAGTGAGTTGTTGTTGTTGTTGTTGTTGTTGTTGTTTCTTTCGGCTTTTCCCGGTTAGGGGTCGCCACAGTGGAACTCTGGTCCGCTAATGATTGGCAGTAGATTTTTACATGCCAAGTTGCCAGCTCTGAAGCACAACCTTCAACAAAGGTACACCCATTCACGCATCTCTCCACACAGAAGACGGTCTAGCTGAGAATCGAACAGGACAACGTCGTACTGTGAGGCGACAACACTACCGCAGCACCACCACCAAAGTCATTCAGTTAGACTCCAGGCTTTTTTTCCCATTGATTTGCAACAGATGGACAGCACAGTGAAAAACATGACAACCCTTTTGTATTTTGAGCTGTCAAACAACAGGACACTGGCTTTGTATTCACATTCATTATTGAAGCAATATAACATCTTCTCGATCATACTGGTTGTTTTGCTTGGGGGAAAAGTATGTCAAGAAATGTATTAACCAAAGTGCTGCCCATGGGATAGATAACAGCAGTATCATATGTTAAACTATCGTCCAAAGTTATCATCTTTCTATGTGGTGACATCTGTGCTTAGCATTCGTATATTGATCAGGTCAAATAGCCAGTCAGTGCCCCCAGCTTGCCCTTGAAAAACGATATCAGTGTCTCATGGGCATTATCTGTTTATTAGAAGAAGAAGAAGAAGAATTTACATTGGCCGGGGAGCCCCCCCCCCCCACTGAGTCCCTGTTTTACATGTCCAGGTTTTCTGACATCAAGGGAGTTGCCTGGGTACTGCTACAGCTGCCTTTTGCTTTATGATCACTTAACACTGCCCTGGAGAAAGGTATCTTGGTAACACAAGAGTTAATATTTCATTATGTACTTAAATACGTTACTGGGATAATCCATTTGCTTGGTTATAAGTTGCACAGATATAAAATCAGTTGTAATCCAAATCAAGTGACACTTATCAAACATAATTAACCATTGTCAAAGATTTGTAAAAATGGACAGTACTACTTGTTAGATTTTCTAAACAATTCTTTAATGCTTAATTCAAAAAATATTCTGTAACAGAAGAGTGACACAGCAGTAAGCAGCCTGGTAGTAGAAAGTCAGGAGAGCTGGAATGATCGTCCATTGTCAAGTGTTATATATCATGCACTTTACAAATAAATGTTATAACGTTTCATTTTACAGTAATAAAGGAAACACCAGAACTGATAAAAGATACAGATTAGTGCTTTAATTTTTCATAAAGAGAAAGAAAATGTCTTTGAAATCCCTTTTGAGGGTTAAATGGAATGACAGTTCTGGCTACATACAACTACTTCTTTATTTTGTAATCTTTGATTTTAGTGAACCCCAAACCACTGGTACAACAGGAGTATGTCTGCTCATATAGCCAGTGTCCAAAGTTTGTGGTGCAGTACTAGACCATAAGAGAACTTAAAACTGACAATTTGATTTAAAATTTCAACTGAATGTTATAATGTGTTGGGAAAGGTATGGTATTTATTCTGCTTATGATCTGTTGGGGAACATACAAAGAACCTAGAACTTAAAATGGACAATTTCTGCTGCTGTAAATTGTTTTGGGTTGGAAAAGAAGTCAGAAGACTGATGCCGGCAGCAGTGATGATTTGCCATATTTAATTTTGACATTTGACCTGTCAATGACTTGAGGGTTCTTTGGAGCATTTGTGTTACATGAGAAAAGTACCAAGAAAGAGAAATGCTGTTATCGGCTCTGCAGCACAGAGAGGGAAAGCCCAGACTAAGACCCAGGTTATCAGAAACTGAATAGCAATTTAGCCACTGATGTGGGGAGACAGAAGTGAGCAGCCATTGTTAACTTACACACCTCAGAAGGAGAGAGGGAGGTAAACCTGCCTCCAGTTCCTGCCGGCACTGGAACCTACAGGCAACAGTATGAGTGACCACATGTCCTAGAGGTAGCAGTTTGAGTGACCACATTTACTATAGGTAGCAGTATGAGTGACCACATATCATAGAAGTAGTAGTATGAGTGACCACATTTCCTACAGGTAGCAGTATCAGTGACCACATGTCCTAGAAGTAGCAGTATGAGTGACCACATGCACCTGAGTACACCAAACTGCTCACACCTGCAAGCATGCATGGGTCACAGGCTGCAGTTTTGCTCCTTCTCCACCAGTGGTATGCATGTCAGCTCCACAACTTATGAGGTTAAGGACACAATTACAACCTCTTTCTTCTCCCTTGCTAGTGGTGGAGAACAAGGAAGTTAACTCCCTTCATGGCTGCCTGAATAACGGTCCCTTCATTCAGCTCTCACGCTACTGCAAAATGAGCCTGAGGCCAGTTGAAGTGGCTGACAGTCAGCAAGCATGAGGGGAAAGAATATTTAAAAAAATAAATTAAGGAAGTGCAGCTCATCTACAAATAATTATTGAGACAGTGGAAAAATAATTCATAAGGGCACCAAGTTACTAGAAGTGTTTGTCAAAAGCAGCTCAAACACATGACAGTGGACCAGATGCTGGTTAAATGTATTTGAGTTACTTGAGCTCAAGTCACTCTGGCTGTAGGATTTCCACGGCCGGCCTTAGGCATAGGCGAACTAGGCAACTGCCTAGGGCGCCGTACAGTAAAGGGCGCAGTTTCTGTTCATTTATTTATTAATTTTAATTAATTTATTTTCTTATTATGCGAACGCATAATAAGAAAAGTACATTAATTAAAATGAATAAATAAACCATAGGGTGCCAGAATCGCAGGTTGAGGGGGAGGAGCGAGTGCCCTTCCACTTTTATACCTGCAGTGTGATGAGGAGGCTTCCACTACCTTTAAGAAGAAATATATGCGTGTCATACGCACGTTCGCCAATCACCAACACTGATGTAAAGACGTTTTATGGTGGCGCGTGGAAATTAAACAAGCACTTTGAGAGGGATTAATTCCGTGTGTATGTGTGTGGCTGTTTCGTTTAAAAAGAAGGTAAGTGTATTTGTGTGTCTGTGTTTGTGTAGTTTAAACTAGGTTTCTGGATGCAAGAGAAAGTGTGTGTGTGTGTGTGTGTGTGTGTGTGTGTGTGTGTGTGTGTGTGTGTGTGTGTGTGTGTGTGTGTGTGTGTGTGTGTATGGAATTTAATTGGCGATATTGAAGTGTATTAACCACCCGATGTGCAGTATGCCTTCATGATAGCAGTTCAAAGGATTGATTTAAAGGGGTGGGTTTAAGGTTACTACCTGTCCCACTTTGCGAGGGACAGTCACTCTTTGGGCAGTTGTGTCCTGCAAAAAAATTGTAAAAATGGCAAATGTCCTGAGATTTTAGGGCAAAATTATTTCCTATATTTTATGTAATAGTTGCAAAAAACAGTTATTCTGTATCTGAAACACCTAAATGTTAAAATAAACAGAATAAGCAACTAAAATGCTACAAGAATAAGTTTTTATTTAGGCAAAAAAGTGAATTTCTGTCCTTTGTACTGGTCGTGGGTATGTTTTGGCCTGCAAAATCTGATGTTTGTACCAAAAATGTCCCACTTTGGGCATTTGAAAAGGTGGCAACCCTGGGTGGGTTTAACCAGAAATACACAATGTAAACCATAGTGTACAAATTCATTAAAGGGGCAGCATTGTCTTACAGAGAAATACATATGCTCATACTCCACAAATAAAGATACGTCACGCATGTACTGAGGGAAGAAAATAGCTGCAGCCAGGACTCCTGAAACTGCATGTTAACTTATAGAATGTAACCTCCCACACACACACACACACACACACACACACACACACACACACACACACACACACACACACACACACAAACACACAAAAGAAAGGAAAAATAAAAACGTTCAACTGCTCTGGAAGACAGCATGACCCAAGAAGTAATAATGCTGAGGTTCTTGTAAGAAGACAAAGCTAGCAATGCCAGTAATGGCTCTCACAACACATAACTAGCTCTATGCAGTCTCAGATAAGATGCAGCAATGTGATAAATCCTTTTATGTAGCTGACAAAAGTGGAACATATTAAGATACTATGAGGTGTATACTCAGTGGTCCACTTGACAATACAAATACACAGATACAATCTGGCTTTTAGGTACAGAATGTACATGTGTAATTATGTTGAACTGTCAGAAGTCAGCCACCCATCTAAGAAGGTGCAATGGCTATTGACTTCTTCAGGGACCTAATACAGTTTGCAGTAGCAGTGGATCTACATGACATATACTTATTCTTGAAGACCAGAAGGCTGTGAGCTCGATTCCCAGTGCAGGTGGCTAGACTGCTGACACTGCAGGGCAGGTTTTGGTGGGTGATGCACTCTCTGCCTGAGTTAATGGTAGCTCATGTGGATATAAAATATATTACAGAACCTATCAAAAAGAGTAGGATCAAATAAATCAACTTTTTAAGTTACAAAAGTGCAATATTTAAACTCTATCCCTACTTTTTCTACCATTGCATCTACATCATGTTAGACTTTGTTCAGATTTCTTGCACAAAGAGTTTGAGAGGTAAGCATACCTCTCAACTGTCCAGACTTTTGCCTCATATTTTTGACCTATTCTTCATAAAATATGTGTTTTTTTCTGGCAAATCAGTGAGGATTTAAATAACTAAATGTCATACATTTGATTTTAAGCCTTTATTTCCTTCAGAAAATGCATGCTAAGACGAATGCTTTTATTCTAGCAACTTTCTAAGTCTATAAGAGCAATATTTATAATCTGCCCCTGTTTGGAGGCATTTGCGCCCCCCCCCCCATTATTTTAGGCTTTGTTCAGATTTGTTGTGCTAAGAGGTTGAGAGGTATGGAGGCATGGTATGTAATGTCCTAGTTGCCAATTATTAGTTGCATTTTAAAAGGGGATAGGGGTCCTGCATTCCTTAGTGTGCCGTCCTTTGTTTAAGATGCCTAGTAGCTATGAAAGTGTCTGTTTCTATTATTCTCTATCACAATATTACCAGTGTACCATTTTTTTTCTTTAATGCAATGTAGACAATTAATTCTTCAAGGGCAGCAAGCACTGAATTTGTAGATGGAACAGTGAAATGTAAAGTTCTTTGACAGTAACAGCCTCTTCATTAGTTACAAATCTCTTCAAAGCATTCTATATCTATGTCAAGAATCTAAATGGGAACACTCAGATCTGCTCTGAGTTACAGCACAATGGCACTAAATATACAGAACCAACTGATATTGCCAACATCCTAGCAGATAGGTTCAGTGCTAACTTTACCCCCCTCTCACCCCCTAGAGGGCCCATCTCTATACCGGAAGAATGCAAAGTTCCTATAATCACGGCTGCACAGGTAAAAAACACACTCTCCAAAGCCAAGAACACAGCATCCATGGGACCTGACAATATCCCAGGCTGCGTTCCACACAAACTACAGAATGAACTGGCACCCTACCTAAGTACCATGTTCAATCATAGCCTCACCTCAGGCTTTGTACCCATTGAATGGCGCACCACGACGGTTATCCCACTCCACAAAGGGGGAGAGACTACAGACCCCGGGAACTACCACCCCATTAGCCTGACGAGCCTGGTCTGCAAGGCCATGGAACATATCATTGTGGAACTCATAAACAAAGACATTGGTAATCTCCAAACTCTGGACCCTACCCAGTTTGGATTTGTAAAAGGCAGATCATGTCTCCTAAACCTGATTGACTTCTTTGAAGCAGTCACCAAAGCTGTAGATGAGGGTAAAATGGTTCACACAGCTTATCTAGATCTCGCCAAGGCTTTCAACACCCCCCCCCCACTCTGGAATTATAGATAAGCTCACTAAACTAGGTATAAATCCCTATGTCACAAGATAGTTTGCCAACTGGCTCACGGACAGAACCCACACTGTGAAAGTAGCGGATTCCAAATCCGGCATCAGACCAGTGACAAGTAGAGTACCACAGGGTTCAGTCCTGGGTCCTCTCCTGCTTGGTATCTACTTCTCTGAAGTGCAGGCCAACATAGAAGGTCTTTGGCTAACAAAGTTTGCAGATGACTGCAAACTAGGAGCCATAATCGAAACACCTAACGATGTGGACAAACTACAAAAGGGCCTCACTGAGACTGATACTTGGTTTCAAAGCCATGGCCTGAAGCTCAATGCCAAAAAGTGTATTGTCATCCCCTTTGGTAAAAACTCTGTACCCATGAACTACCACATAGCTGGTAGTCTACTTAATGCCGAAAATGTGATAAGAGACCTTGGGACACAGGTGGACAGTAGTCTCTCCTTCGATAATCACATCGCCACAGTGGTCAGGAAATTCTTCTACGTGGCTCATCTCATCACAAAAGGATTCTCATCCAGAAAAAAGAGGTCATTGTTCCCCTCTACTCATCACTCATTAGACCCATTATAGAGTACAACGCCCCTTTTGGTATGTACCTCACAAGACATCTACAACAACTGGAAAGACCACAGAAATACCTCACAAAGAGGATTACTGGCCTCAAACAGATGCCCTATGCAGACCGTCTCAAAAAACTACAGCTTTACTCCATCGCATATCGCCTACTCAGGGGCGATCTCTGCCTAACATACAAAGCTATGTCAAACCCAGAGCTGTTGGACATGCCCCACTTAAAGAAATCCCAATCCCTCCGAGCTACACGCTCTAGGGACCTAAACCTTGTCACCACAATAAACAGAACATGCTGGAGGGATAGATTCCTGTCCCAGAGACTTCCAATACTCTGGAACAGACTACCTATCTATGTCAAGCAGAGCTCCTCATTAGCACTCTTCAAGAAAATTCTTGATGATTGGATGGGAAATGGGAAATTCACCCCGGGGATCACTTCTGTGGCTCTGCTCGACAGGGGCACAGGAAAATAATTTTCTTGGGTGGCGAAAGCCAGGGTACATTTTTTGGCTAGACTTGTATGGGCCCTAGGGCCGATAGCCTAGTACCTACCTATGAACCTATAATTATTGAGATGAATTTTACTTCTGCAGTGATTGTGCTTACTGACTGATACTGTTTAAGGAAGTTTGAGGGGCCATTTATGGTTAAAATGTTTTGAAATGGGCAGGTTTGTCATTATTGGGTCATACATTTTGTTTCATTACTTACTGGAAAAATGTTCAAAACTACAAATTTAACACACTGTAACAAGTGTAAATGTTTTCAGTGTGCAACTAGCTGTTTTTTGCTTATCAAATGGCACACTGTGTTGTAAAATCTGAAAGCAGTGTTAGTAGCATAATTGTCTTTGGTGCAGAAGGCTATGGATTCTACTCCCACACCATGTAGATGGAGTGCTGATATGCAGTGCCTGTACGATTTTTGATTATTTGGTGCATTATAAGGGGGGATAGGGGTTCTACACTCCTGAGTATGTCCTTTTGTATGAGATGCCTAGTGACTGTGAACTCGTTAATCATTTCCTATTGCAATATTACCAACTTACCAATTTGTAATGTAATATAGGCAATTCATTTTTCAAGGGCAGAAGGCACTGAATTTGTAGATAATATTGATATATAAAGTTGTTTACCAGTAGCAACCTCTTCATTAGTTACATATTTCTTTAATGTGGAATTCAGAAGATTTTACTTCTGCAGAGATTGTGCGTGTGGAATAATATTGGTGGATTATAATGATAGAAGTCTTGAGTGGCCTTTTATTGTTGAAATTTTCTGGAATGGATAGTTATTGGTTCATACATTTTGTTTCATTGCTTATTAAAAGAATGTTTAAAACTACAAATTTAAAACATATTCTAACAAGTGGTGCTGTATTATACAAGGAATAATTCAATACAATCAGGAAGGTGAATTAAAGAATAAATGCATGAATGCATGGGCCTAAAAAATGTGTGCAAGGAGTCTGTTTTGAAAACAGCTCAAAGGTAAGCTTAATTCTCCACCAACCAGATGCATTTCTATGAATGTGGGGTTTTCATGCCGTTTCAATGAATGTGAGTCTTCATGCCGTTTCAATGAATGTGAGTTTTGCCATTTCAATGAATGTAAGTTTCAAGGACAGAGACGTTTACTGCTCGTGCTAAGTCTGTTTTCATTGTGAGACTGTAATGTCTGTTTAGCAAATGGCTATCTGTGTTTATGCTATTTTATTTCAATGTCTGTAATCATTGTAGAGGCAAATAGAACAGTATGCATGGTAACTGGTGAGATAACCAAATAATGCAACACTGGAATGGCTGAGGAAGGGGCTGCTGCTGCTGGTGGTCTATTACCCTTCCTAGGACTCTACTTTACCATGATCTGGCACTGGTATTTCAAGTAGAAAATACATATGCAAAGGTAGCTGCAGTTTAACTACAATACAAGGTATCTTTTTCTTCCTAAGCATTTAAATAAATTAAGGAAATGACTGGAGTGGCTTTCTTAGGGAATGACCCAGTGGGTGTGGCTCAAATAGGGGTGTTTCATGTGTGGTGTGGGTGGGGCTTAAGGGGCGCCAGAGCACTACTTCGCCTAGGCCGCCATTTCGGCTAAGGCCAGCTCTGAGGATTTCACAGTCCTTTTAAATTCCTTCTTCTCCCCCTAACATTGTGAGATGGCCCCCTCAGGCAGCCATAGCAGATGCATTACCTGAATGGTCTCTCACATTACCTAGTTTGTACTTACCAGTTACGCAGTGAGATGTTATTTCTACCAGCAGTGTTGCTTGAATTAATGGATTTTCCTTTTCATTTTTCACAATACAGTTTTAATTCTGGCTTATAAACTAAGCTTAGGTGCAGTGCAGAAAGCAAATTCCATTTGCCAGCTACCGCTGTCATCTCCAAATTCCTTTTAGATTATAAGTACAACTGGACTGCTCAGAATGCTTCTATTTTAATATGACTACAAAGTGCCAGTGAAAAGAGATAATCCAAAATAGTAGGTTGTCTAATCTGGATGGACAAGAAATCTAACAAAACAGTCTGAACACTAAAAGGGGATTTACCATCAGAACTAAAACAGATACAGGAAAGAGGGTACATTGCAACAGGCTTGTTTCTTCTAAATCATCAGAGCTTCCCGTAGTAGCTAGTGTCTCTTCCTCCCCCCACTGCCTCAGTCCTTTCAACTCTTCCTTGGATTCATATATAACTCTCATGTATCATTATTTATAATGCAGACAATTCTTCATGGCTACAGCCCTCTTCATCTTGGACTCAAAGAGTTTTTTTGTTTTGCTGATTTTATGGTCCTACTGAGACTGATGCCAGTTTGGCTACACCAAAAGTGTTGCCTTCTTCTAGCTCTGAGGAGGTTTTAGTTTCTTCTTGTCTGCTTTAGTACACTCTCAAAATACTTTAACCAGTCACCGATTTCTCATCAGGCCAGTCTTCTTCCAGCCTCCTTCTGATACATTCACCACCAATGGCATTGGCTTGTAAGTCTGTGCTCTGATGCCTCTTTCTTATCCAGCCTTATTTTCTGGGGTGTGGGCCTGGCATTGGTCTACCTCTGACATAATCTCTGGCTCTTTTGCAGGCAATTTTACCCTCTGGAGGCATTCCAAGCATCAGCTCCAACAGTGCAGCTGTACCTCTGCCTTACTCATTGACAGCATCTGCCACAATGGCATCTGCCTCCCTGATGCTGGGTCTGTCTTACTCACTGACAACATCTGACACAAAGGCATGTGCCTCCCTGATGCTGGGTCTAACTTACTCGCTGACAACATCTGCCACAATGGCATGTGCCTCCCTGATGCTGGGTCTGTCTTACTCACTGACAACATCTGCCATAATGGCATGTGCCTCCCTTGTGCTGGGTCTGCTGCAACCTCACATATATCTCTTCATCTGACAGCCACACTGATGTCAAAGCATCTGTTGCTGGGCCTGATGTCATAATACTTGGCAGCAGATCTGATACTGTCTAATCTAGTGTTGACCATCTGTTCTTGAGTTTCAATACTGCTGCCTTAGTCCACAAAAATGACTTTGGCCCAAGCACCTTTGGACTCCTCTAGAATCATTAAAGTGTTTCTTTTACAGATAGATCCTAACTGACACCAGCACTGGTTACTTTCCACTCCTATCACTACAGAGACAACATGGTGAAGGATGGGCAAGCCCTCTGCCCCTATAAAAGGATATAGGGGTTCCCCTTCAAATAAGAAGATCCAGAAGAATCAGAGGAGAAGATTCAAGGCTCCTTTTCCTCTTCAATGAAGGATCTCACCTGCAGAGGACTGCTGATATTGACAGTAGAAAACTAATCTGGCCAGTAGCAGACATGTCTTCTCCACAAGGAAAGTTACGGACTTGGTGTAAAGCCTCTTGAATGGTATGTATTTTTGGTAGAAACATTAAGGATGTGATAAATGTTGCCTGCTCTTATCCCGACATAGGGGACTGTGTTTCAACACAGGCTGATAGATTATTTGATTCCCAAAGGAGTTTTTATATTAGCACACACCATAATCACTAAAGTTGCACTCAAGTGAAATTCCACTCCCCAGGCCAATGCAGTCCACCCCCTTGCAATCAGTGTTAAGCTGTAGACCAGTTGATGAAGTTCTTATTCATGTCCTCTGCCTTGTTCTAGACAACAAAAAACTATTTAACCTTCACTATCTATTCTGTCTATTTTCATAGGAAACTGCCGGGTGTAAACTCAAAACTGCTAAAATAGCTATTTGAGACTGGCTGAGAGGCTTATTGATGACCCTATTGCTAAGGCATCTTTTCACATACTCCCACATGTAAAGGGCCATATATGGGTATACATATGCAACATACAAGGCAGCAAACACCAGTGTTGCTATATTCCAGCATGCCAAGCATTACCTAACATCGTATTCAAGGAGGACAAGGTCTTCGACTGGAGACTTACTTTCCTAAATACTGTTGCTGTTGGGCTCAGCAGTGAATGTCTAGCTGCAGGAAATGAAAGAGATGCCTATACCATTATGTGGCTGAGATTATGTGTTAGCCTCACCCCAACAGGATTCATATAAAAAACAGATAAAAATAAACAGAAACTGTGGTTTCACTGACTATAAGGCATAGAGTAGCAATAACAAGACCAACAGACCTCACTTGGCCAGAACTAAATATAAATAATTTCAGGGTTCTCGATATGATCAGGGTGGAAGGGATTCCTCTTTTCAAGGATCCAGCAAATAGTCTTGCCTCTCTGTAAGAGAGAGAGATGGTCTTGTAAGAATATTCCTCCTCTGACCAATAGGTTTTACCTTTATCACAGACAGATAGATCACAGTGATAATAAAATCCAGCCATAATATGAAAAGCCACTGCCCTCCCAACAGCAAATATACCCAGGAAAGGGGAAAAATCAGATCAGCTTGTCAAAAAAAGAAAGAAAGAAAGAAAGACAGAAAAAGACCATCCAGGCTGTTTCAGCATGCCACTAGGCATCATTCAGTCATTAATATTGACAGACAGCAACAGTCTTCACTCAGCCCAGTAAAAGAAACGTACACATATTTTAAACCACTGTAGTTTTGACCCAACTTATGTTTAAACAAAGATGTTGACTGTTTTGCTTCATCAGGGGTTTATTCCTTGAATAGACTGCACACACAAATAAAACTATCAGATTCTTTAATGTGTTCCTTGAACAGACTGTTCTACACACAAATAAAGTTATCACCCTCGTTAATGGCTTTTGATGAATCTTCAGTTGATAAGTCCTATTTAATTTGGAGAACATTTAACTGATTTCATTTCTAGACATTCCCAAATACAGGCATTAGATAATGATTTATAAGCTATGACAAGGCCCTCATGTTACATCCTGTAATTTAAAGAAAAAAAATCAAGATGCTGTAATCTATTGCTGTAGACATATACTTAGTTTACTTGTGAATATATATTGAATCCTCTCAATTTTATGTTCATAAAACATAGACCGCACCATATCGAACATGACGTTTTATATGGCAGATAAAAACTGGAATTAGAGGTTAATGAAATGACACAGAAGACAGATTAGGTAGTCTGGCTTTAACACCCGTGTCATCATCAGTCTGCATTGCAAATTGTAATTCCTCATCAACTGTGATATCAACATCAGAGTAAATATCAGTACCCCCATGGCACAGGGGGGCAAAGTGCTTATTGCCCCCCAGATAACCCATGTTTGATTAGTGCATGGGCACTGGAGGGAACACAGGGGAAAGCTGAGAATGAGCACCCAATGTTGGTTTGCCCATCTTGGGTAAACAGAGGTAGCCTATGCTTGCTGCAATAATAGCAGATGACCTTGCTAATCTCCATGCTGTATAATCAGTAAGCTGCTTAGCTAGAAGGTTGTGCATGTGCATAAACATGCATTCACATCTCAAAGCAACTGCAGAGCTGACAAGGCTGCTATGAGAATGCAGGATTTGAGGCACCCTTGGAGGCAGAGCTATGCACTGAAACAGTGTTCCCAATCTCCTCATCAGCCCAAGACATTGGTTGTGTTGAACCCTAAATAGGTTAAGATGGGTCTGGTAAACTCAGTGACTGAGGAGAAGAGCTGGTGGCAGCTGATAATGAACTGCTGGAGGAAAAAAAATCTAAATAAATTCCATTTATATTTATAATATCCTTCCCTCATTTATAACTATGCAGTTTATTTTTTATTAAGCTGAATGTAGTTATCTTTGTTAATAAATGTGGCATTTGTATGGCACAATATTGAGCATTTGATTTTGCTGAAGCTGACTATATGCAGAAAATAAGTAATGCAGGTGAATTTTAGATAACTGGAATATTTTTCAAACCAAAAGTTGTTAGCTAGTAAATCTTTCAAAAAGATATTAAACAAAACAGGTCCTAACAAAGAACCATATAGTATACTAGTGTACTCTCTCTCTAACTCCTTTCCTTGTTTTATTCCAAGTGTCATCTATCAATCCAAGTTTTAATATAATTCACCAGTTTCTGATTAATCCCAAGATTTCTGACATAATTTATCAGCAGTACATGATTTAACAAATCAAAATCATTAGACATATCTATAAAATGTATGTCCACAGGCAGACTTTTCAATCGTTTTTATAGTTACATCAAAAATTGTATGTACATTTGTAATTATAAACTTGTCTTTTTGAAAACCATGTTCTTCATGAAAGTTATTCCCTTTTTAAAGTCATATTGGTTATGATTAGATGTACCTAAATGCATAAGTTGTTCCAATAAATATAATATACTTAAAAATATACTCAGCACTGCTGTACAAGCTGGCGTCACTCCGGTGACATACAGGGATAACACCCTGACTACGGCCTAGCTAGCTCGAGTTCAATTAGTGGCTTGGGCAACTGTCAAAGAGGCAGGAAAGGGATGGGTGTGCCTATTCCACGTGAGAAGATGCTCGCTGATCCACTGCCTAAGGGTGGTGTGGACCAAAGAGGGGAGTTGCTCTAAGATATAAAAAAAAAAGAGCATGGTGGGTGTGGAAGGGGAAATAAAGAATCCTCCCGGATGGAAGCAGGGAACAATCAGCATCAGCAAAAAAAAAAAAAATAAAACAAACTAAGTCTGAGGGAGGGGTTGGAGAGTAGCTTATGGACCTGGAGTGAATGTTGGGTACTGGGGCCAGGCCGGTAACAATGAGGTATGAGGAGACAAAAAAAAGAAGCACTGCTGTACAAGCTGAATGATTAATAATTAATTATATGAGACCACCCTCCTGGCCCTTTACATAAAGAAATAACATTGAGCTCCTTCCAGATACATAGTATTTATCCCTGCATTGTGGATCTGTTAGAAATTAGTTCTTCAGAAAGATTACAAATACCACTGGATCTGTTATCAAATCTTGTTGCCTCTCTAAAATTTAAGTTAGAAATGTGAAAACATGCCATTGTTTTAGTAATTAATGACTGTAATGATAACACATAATTATATTCTAGATTGCAAAAAAAAAATTTTGTTATCGGCAGTACGTAAATCAATGGAGTATTTAAACAACTCAGCAACTCCCACCATGACATCAGTAGGAGTACTCAGTTCCTTAGCTAACTGAAGAAGCATAGTAATCTTAGCTGCAGCCTGATGTCTAGTAAAGTATATTATTATGAATGTTTGTCGCCAAGTTGTGCTCATTGTTTAACGTAATCTTAAGGCCTTCATTAATTGCTTTTTGATAATACTTAAATCTAAAATGGTTAGTTTCACATGAAAATAGCTTCATATTTGCCTAAGCTTACATCCTTTGATGGAGTGGGAATTGCAAGGCATTGTAAGTATCCAAAACTGCTTTTTTGTACAATCATTTTTTAAAGAATAACCTATGCACAATTTATAACTTATTGTATGTGACATATACTGATCGTTTAGTCAAGCTTGAACTGTATTGGGGTTAGTACTCCAAGTTTTTGGTATAAACAAGATCCACAGATATGAGGCGAGTTCTGGATATCAATGCATTCAATCTCAGCATCAGAACCCAAATGTCTGCACAGTCACTCTTTAGTCTTTTGTGCTGGGGAGACTCAAAGACATCTATCTGCACATCAATGTATAGAAGGTACATCAAGAGGTTCTTACACTTCCAAATAAGAAGTTACCATTTTTAGTTTCAGATACAGCTATTTGAGCTCTGTTCATGTCCCTGGGACTTCACCAGGAGCATGGCAGATGAAGTATTAAGTCTATGCATTAACCACTACATGTCTTCTCAGAGAACTAGTTATTAATAGAAGTACCAAAGGCGAGTTGAGCCACATTAGAGGTCAAATGATAGACATTTTCCAGGAGTTGAAAAGTGTGGTCTAATTAGAAGAGTATTAACTCACCCCAGTGATAGAGAGCTAGTTGGGCACCATCCTAGAAAAGGCCATTCTTTTACTAAAGAAGTTGCAAAACATTCCTGTCCTGACGACCCTTCTCGCCAAGATCACTCAGAAGCCAAGTGCAACCAGTCATGAATATTTTTGGTGTTGTAGCAGCCTCTGTACTATGGGTCCTTCAGACTTGTTTCAACATGAACATTCTGCAATGGGCTTTGAAATTTCAGTAGTTTAAGGAGCTATGCAGTTAAGAAGATTGTATCCTCTTTTCAATTCCATTTTGCAAGGAATTTTTGGATGGAATCTCTTGTTCAGTCTGTTGGCAAGCTCGCCTTCCCCCCATCAAATCCAATACAGACTCCTTATATTTTATCCATGGATAACCACTTAGATCACCTTAAAAACAAACTGAACTGCACCCTAGCTCAGTGCTGTAAATTCTCAAGATTTCCCACATCAGATGCTAAACTTGTCATGAGAGAAAGGTATCCTTCATCCTCAGCTCAAGAAGGTCCTTCCTTTTGTAGCCAGTTGCTTACAGAAAAAAAATCTGCAGATGTTCACATCTTTGTCATTAAGATTGGTAGATTTATATTGTTGCCCCACTCCCATGAATGAACACCAGTTTGATACTCTCTGAAGAGCCATCTACTTGCTAGTTAGGGAACGTTGTGATTTTTTCCTTTATTATAAATCTTTAAACTTCTGAAA
The DNA here is from genome assembly GCF_019279795.1 of Protopterus annectens. Lineage (NCBI taxonomy): Eukaryota > Metazoa > Chordata > Ceratodontiformes > Protopteridae > Protopterus > Protopterus annectens. Next base: position 1,347,020,012 of record NC_056743.1, on the reverse strand, counting down.
TGTGGTGTTTCCTTACAACTTGTACTGAGGATAAGTGTTAAAACAAAAACTCCCAAGCTCTAAGGTACTATACGGATGAAGTAAGCCTTTGTTTTAGAAATGTTGTCACATTCCCTAACATCAGCTTACAGTGCATTGTCAGTTATTTGTTCCACACCATGGTACACC
>NC_056743.1:1346904844-1347014844 GCF_019279795.1 Protopterus annectens | reverse complement strand
GCTCTCACAGTACAAAGTACAATATCAGAATATTGGGGAGGGGCAATAATTGACCAAGTTTTATGAGGAACCTTTATAGTGGAAACCTCATATGCCAGTTGTCTATAACGTGCTGCACATACATCAGCAGAGCATAGCAGTTCCTTTGTGCAGACAAAGCTTCATTTTGATGAAGCCTTTGCAGTTAACTGTTGTGTATGACACTTGAATATACGTTCACAGTCATGGGTGGCCGTGGGCCCCGTGGGCCCCATTATTTATGACAGGTCTTTTAAAAAAACTTTGTTAGCATTTCATAGTCTTACCACTTTGTGCTAAGCCTTCTCAAATTAGGCAAATAGATGTATTACTCTACTGGCCAGTTACCTGAAAAAACTGCTAAAGGTTCTATTACAAATATAATGGGAAGAGAAAGCATGCACAATGCAGACCTAGGGACATTTTGTAGTTGCCAGCATAAGCTGCATATCTGTGAGGTGGAAGAACAGTGGAGAGCCTAGAGAAAACCATGAAGATACAAAGAGAACATGCAGACTTCACTGAGACAGCATTCAGATACTAGTAGCAAATGTGCACACATGCAAGCATGCATCCATTTCAATACCCAATTTATTCAGTTCAAGGAGAGTAAGGGCACATCTTAGGTAAGCAACATATGAAAAGTAAGATTCACATCTGGTAGGGATGTGAGTCCACTAACAGACAGCAACTAATACATTAATTGCACAGTTACCTAGGGGAATTCTGAACATAAACCGTTTACCTACCAGCATATCTATGGAATAGGAAAGAAAAGCACAGTCTTTGCAAAAACTCCCACAGACACATGAAAGACGGAGGGCATGCAGAGGTCACATAGAAAGCACTACAGCCAGAAAATAAATCAGCAAATAAACTGCTGAGATGCACCAAGGGTAACCTTTCCACCACTGTGCTACTCTAAGTCCAAACTCCTGAACTGAAATGAGAGGTGGCAACACTAACAAGTGCACTATCATGTTGTGCAGTTTATTAAACTTCTCACTAACTTATGGTGGGTCTACTTGAGATTACAGAAATCTCAGTAGACTGACACTAAACACCGAGCTGAAACGCTCCTGTCAGATGACCGACACGTCAGAATGCAGACTTCCGAATGGTTGACTGTCCAACTTGAGTGAAAGAGGAAATCCACTCTTGTGGACGTTGTAATGCGAGCTTAGACTTGGTATATTTAAGTTATGGGGGAATATGGGGGCAAAGCCCCCATGGGGGGTGCAGGGCGGCATAGCCCCCCTGCAAGAACATGAAATGTGAAGGTAAGTGTTTTAGATTTTTTTATTTGTAGTGTATGTTTTGTTTTAGTGGTAAGGGTTTAGTTTGGTGCAGATGGTGGACAGGGTGTGAGCGAGGGGAACTAGGTAGTTTTATGTCAAGTGTTGTGTTTTTCTTTTGTATGTTGTTTGTGTGTGTTGTGTGTATGTTTTACAGAGGTGTGTCGGGGATTTGAAGTGTCTGTATTGTGTGTGTCGGGTATGTGCGGTTTCGGTGTTGTGAAATGTCTGTGTTGTCGGCTCGGTATTTTGCGGGTCGGTTATGTGGGATGTCAAGTAAATGAAGTATACCCCTTATGGTATAGTGAATACGACAAAAATTAAAATTAAAACTGGTGACATGGTGCATGAATTTCACCAAAACCAAAAATAAAAATGCACCATGCGGACTGTCAGACAAGTATTTTAATAACCAAACTTTAAAATGTCCAGCAGTTAAAAATTGGTTCAGCACTTTCATCAACCAAAGAATGACTTCATCAGAACACAGTAGCACAAATTAATTAAGTTTATATATTCTCCAAATTCAAAAATGTAACTAGTAATTAAATAATTAATTCTTAAAGCAATATACTCCATTTATACCATAGTTAAAAAACAATTTTAAATATGACAATAATAAGTTTCTAAATAAATAAATGTGCAAATAGGTTTGTATATACATATATATTACCATTTTATGTGTATATTCTTGTCCACATTTCCAGGTATGCTTATTTCTTGGGCTGTTTTAGTCTATTAGCCCTTTCTTTTAATACTGGTAAAATAGATAAATAGTCATTCAGACCAGGAAAAAAGTTTGAAGCTAACCTAAGCTGCCACATTAACTCTTTCTTAAGCAAACAATTTTTCCAATCTCCCCCTCTACCATCAAGTTCAACAATGTCAATGATACCAAATTTAAACCCTGCATAACCCTTGCAAGCTATAGAATGCCTATAAAGGGCATTGGTCTCTTTTTTATTTTTTTATTTCATAAAAGTCCTGCATTTGAGAGCCCTCTCAGTTTTGCCAATATAAAATCCACTGCAGGTGTTGCATAGGGCAATGTATACTAACCTTCTCATGCGGCAATTCCCCTTTCTTAAATGTAAAACATTCCCACACATATTATTTAAAATTATAGGTGAGGTCTGCAAAATGTATTGGCATTGTGAGCATCGCCCACAAGGTTTAGTACTTTCACTCAGATTACATTTAATACCTCCAACTCTAACTCCAGTTATTATGTAGAACATCTTTAATTCTATTAGAAAGTGGGCAATACTGTATAATACAGGCATAATTAAAATCTACCTGTTCTGTTAAAAATGTTTTTTAACTATGATATAAATGGAGTATATTGCTTTAAGAATTAATTATTTAATTACTAGTTAAATATTTGAATTTGGAGAATATATAAACTTAATTAATTTGTGCTACTATGTTCTGATGAAGTCATTCTTTGGTTGATGAAAGCGCTTCACCAATTTTTAACTGCTGGACATTTTAATGTTTGGTTATTAAAATACTTGTCTGACAGTCCGCGTGGTGCATTTTTATTTTTGGTTATAGTGAATATGGCAACCTACAGTAAGGGGTACACAGAATGTTGTGGTTACTTGGCATGAAAAAGTGTTCCTTATAGAACGGAAAAACATAAGACTTCCTTTGCAACTAAAGCACTGGTACACCTAAATACATTAGTAACCTATTCACCTTTCGCTAGTGTACCTTTAGGTTGCCTTCTATATCATGTCATGTTATGGAGGTTGGTCTACATCTCTGAGTCTGTCTAGTCTTGCTGCAGGTTAAATAGAGAACTCAGAACATGTCCACTGTTTCACTGACTGACATCTTTGTGAATAGAAGAAAAACCTGATTTTTATTCTTCTTCAGTCTCTTTTTGTATTTTTTCTGTGGATCACATGGATTGTCATTACACCAATTGAGAGAGAATGTTGAATCTACTGCAACAGTTGTCTGTGATTTAAGTCCTTGCTAATAGGTACGGCACAGACAGTGGTGATAGGGATTTCTTCCACGTTGTCAATAACTCTGCACTATTGCATGGCTGAAAGCTCAGATATTTCAGGAATATGCAACACAGACCAAACACAAGTAATGATGGCCAGTCTTTATAGATTAGATGTGTTAAAACAGGTGAAGAAAAGGCTTTGGGTGGACACCTTTAGGCTTATAACTGTTGCTAAACTGGATTCTATGAGGCCATCCAGAAAACGTATCAACAGCTGAGATGCATGCATTATAGTGGAAGATGTGATCATCCATGGAAGGTTCTTTTTCCTCTTGAAATAATACTGCTGAATTTCAGAACAGTAGAAAGTCAGCTAGGTCCAGACTTAGCCACAGGCCAACTAGGCACCCACCTGCAGCTCTGTATGTGCAGGGCTCACTTTTCTTAGTTATTTATTTCTTTATTTTTGGAGCAATAACATACATTGTTTCTTTGTTTTAATCAATAAAGAAACAAACAAACAAATAAATAAATAAATACATAAATAAATAAATACAATTCCCTGCTAAAAGAAAATGCACTGGCAGGCCAGTGGCCACTTTTGGGGGGGGGGGGGGGGGCTGATGCTCCAGCTCTAATTGACTTAATATTCAAGTCACGTCATGTAGACTTGAGAGTTGTGAATTCACAGAGTACAGACCTTGCAACATTTAAATGTAGGTACAAAAGTGGACAAAGTTCTTTGTTTAACAAGTAGAATTATTTCAACTAACAATGTCTAATGCCTGGCTTTACAGATTGACTGCAATGGTCAGCAATTTACCAGAAAAACAACATTTAGAGAGACAATGGTCAAAGCTATGGGACAAACATCAGGGATGTTCTGTAAAATTCTGGATAGCTGAAATGAGAGGAATGGCAAGATGAGACTGAAGACAGTGCTGAGGTAAATGGTATTATTTTACAGTGATACTGGTAGTCATCAGCCACATATTTTTGGCAAAAGTTCTGGCTTTGAGAATTGTGTGGAAGGACAGTGGAGCAATTTGGAATACTTCAATGTGGAGCAAAAAGATCCACAGCCAAGGTACTGAAGGACAAAACAAGTGTCTAAGATCCAATGAAACTCCTCCACTTGTCTTCACAAAAAATGTGTTTTATTCCAAAAACAGCTGAGCACTTTCTGTGTGTCTTTTTACTATCTTGTTGGTTCCGTGTGTGTTAGGCTAGGCCATGTCTTCTCAAGATATGTTTTCTACCACGGGAGAAGCTTTGCTACCAGGAGACCTCACTTTACTCATAAGGCAGCTTAGTCAGTATACAGAGACTTCCAGTACCAGTGGTGAGCCTTGCAAAAGTAACAATGGTGCAGCACAGGACTTACTGATTGTAAGACAATGTTTTGATATCGCAGGGGCATAGGCCATGACCCCAACACATTCAACTGCCCCCAAATCAGTAAACAAATATAAGGAATTAAACACTTGGTTGAATTTTGTTCCACAATTTGATGATGATAGTAATAATAGTAACAATAAAATTGTTGCATAACAACTTACACTTTTTGAGTCCAAATTTAGCAAGTATCGCTGTCCATTGTTTGAAAATTCTTATTTGAGAGAAAGTATAACCAATAAGAGAGTACCAAAAGGAAATTCCGAAATGGAATTGATGTATCTTCCAGACTGTACAGTGAGTTAATTGATTTATTAAATAGGACTGACTTTGAACTGATGTCGCTTCCTATTAGATAATACTGAGAAGAAATCAAACAACTGAACGAGTCTATTACCAAAAACTTGAGTTTGAGTTGCACTAAACACAGGATAACATTTTTTCTAAGGTTGTCAATACATGCAAAAATATCTGTGGATGTAAATATAAAAAACTGAAAAGAGACAAAGTTGAATATGAAGAAAATTGTGCTTATCCTAATCCAGCCAAAAAAGTTATCAATGTGAGTGGTAATTCAAATGATACTGGTCACTCTCAAGCTGGTTTTGAAGGTCTCGAGTCTAACATCGATAACCAAGAAGATTAGAGAAATTCCCTTTAAGAAGGTCTCACTGTATTGCCAATCATTTGAATCAATGCCAGAACAACTCAACAGAGAACCACTGGTCACGGTGACCACCCTATTTTGAGTGGTGGAACCCTAGAAAGGTTGGCGCACTTTGACTCCATACCAGCAGAACAGAACCACAGATTACTACAGCAAGAAACTGATTTCTGATGGTGATTTTAATGTTTTCAACTACAGTAATTTTTGGTGGAACCAATACATATTGGAATATTCAAGAGAGTTTTTCTTTTACCCCATCAACAAGGCAATCTTGTTTCTACTCTCACTGATCTGAAGATTTATGCACATAAGTTAAACCCTCAGTTAATTTTTAACAATCAGACCACTGAGCACAACAATAGTGCTGTATTCATTAGCATGTATAAGGCATTATGTGAAACAGACATTAGAGAATTTTGCAGTACAAATCATAAGGGTATTTCATAGGTTCATAGGTTCATAGGTGTGTACTAGGCTAATGTTCCTGGAGCCTTTACAAGCCTAGCCCATAGAAGTGTCCTGGCATCGTGCCACCCAAAGTTAGTTCCCAGTGCCTCTATCAAGTAGAGCCACTGGAGTGATCCCTGAGGTGAACTTTCTATTTCCCATCCACTCATCATGATTTCTCTTGAACAATTTGTCTACAGCTGAACGTGCTTCCCTTTTTGATATATCTAAGAACAGAAACTTCAGACTGATGAAAACAGACAAGGGTGAGGGTCTGGGAACTATGAATTCTTTAGATTAGTCAGCAAAAATATTCAGCTTGTTGAATGACACCAGTTTTTACTCCAGTGTATCCAAGAAGGAAAAAGGCTTAGCTTACACCAATATTAACTTCATTCTTAAAGATTTATTGTCACAATAGCTACTCACATATAATCTATAGCAGTTTCTACACGTCTAACTCAGTTGTGCCAGCAGTATTTGGGACTCTTAAGATCCACACTGACCTGAACAATCCACTGTTGTGGCTCATAGTCTCTTTGCTTGGCTCCATCACAGAAACCACTTGCTATTTTTGTTGCTTGCAGTCTTTAGAATATTTTGGGCGAGCATCCTCAGATAGTAAAGGACTCGTGGCAATTGTTGGCATCCCTTTCCAAGGTGGAATATTCTGACAACTCGTTGTGGAGCTTTTCTTCCAGGCCCTCTGCTGAAAAAGAGTTTGCTAGTCCTTCCAGTAAACAAATGCTAAATAAGTAAAATAAATACATAGCAGCTACAGCCAACATCAAAAGTTTGTACACAATCATTGCTCTTAATACAGGCTTTGATTCTTTTATGCATTCTGTGGCAAAACACACAACATTAAATAAAACAGATGTCAGGCTTATAGAAAGTTTTATGGACAATGATACTGGGGAACAATTTAATCTTTTTCAAGGGTGAATACTTTAAGCAACTCACCAGTTTGGCAATAGGAGTAGCAGCGGCACCCATTTATGCTAACCTAGTGCTTACATGTTTACATGTTTGGAAAAGGAATATATTATTAATTGTTCATTTAAAGCCATGATCATGTTGTATCTTAGATATCAAGATGATATTTTCATGGTAAGATCAGGAACTACAGTAAATTGGAAAGTTTCTTGATTATTTGGAAAAGACCACAGATTTTCTTAGTCCCTCCTATGTTTCTTCACTAAATAGTATTCATTGTTCGGATGCATTGATCTCAAAAAACAATGTGTGCCATTGTTTTCAGTCTTTCTTATATCATAAATCAGCATTTTCTAACACCTGTCTCCACTACACCAGCTGTACTACCTTTCACCAAAAGCACAATCTTGTGAAAGAACAAATGATAAGACTGTCCCGGTTTACTTTGCCAGACAGTGTTATTTTTAGAAATGTCTTTTCTTAAAAACATGTTTATCAACAGGCAGTACAAAATTCAGCTCAAGGATAAGATGGCAGCTGCAGTTATTAGTGACTGGAGTCTGGTTTGCAAACCCATTCTGAAAGACGTAAAGTTAAATATGCATTGTTTGGGCTAGGACCTCTGACTCTTTCATTACATTTTCAGTAAATGCAGGACTCATTTGTAAAATTGTAAATTCAACTGGGGAAAACATATGCCCTTGAACCTCATGCAAACCTTAGATGTTGAACCAAAAGCTATTTTTAGGAGGGCACGTAATATTAAGACCATGACAGAGACTTCATCAGATATTTTTATCACTCTTAATGGAAAAGTGTCCAAATATGGGATATGCAGACAATGCACATATAATTATGACAACAAATATCTCAGTTAAAAACTATCAGGGGGCAAGCCCTTGCCTGGGTAGATGAAACTGCAACCATTGAACAGTAGTATACCTGGCACAGTGTCTTTCCTGTGATGCATATTATGTTGGGAAAACAGATCATACCCTTAAAGAAGGGATTAATGAGCATGTTATAGATGGTATGAAGGCAAATGTTAACAGTGCACTATATAAGCATTCTCTTATTTGCCAAAACTACAAGGTTTGTATTTTTTTTGTTATTAGCAAATCAATATCTCTGAAAGGGGAGGTCCTTGGAAATGCAGACTTGAATGAGAAGAACTGTTGTAGACACACAATTTTAATGCCACAAAATTTCCAGTAAGGAAATGATAATGTTTTCATATTGCCTATTTTGAAACTAAAATCTTTGGAATATTAACTACAGACAAGTAAGCCGCGGTGGTGCAGCGGTAGTATTGTCGTCTCACAGCACGAGGTTCTCCCATTCGATTCTCGGCTGGAGCTCTTTCTGTGTGGAGTCTGCATGCCCTCCCCGTGGTCGAGTGGCATTCGAAAGACATGTGTGAATGGGCGTGCCTTCGTTGAAGGCTGGGCATCAGGCTGGCACCACGGCACCATAAAAATCAACTGCTAATCATTAGCGGACCGGAGTTCCACTGTGGCGACCCCTAACCGGGAAAAGCCGAAAGAAAAACAACAATTAACTACAGACAAGTCTAAGTGTATACAATGTTACACACACACACTATCATTTAAGTATTTTTAGCAATTAAAATTTTTGTGCATCCTAATTTTACTTTCTGGTTTTGATTGGCTATTGCTGATCACATGATTCTTGTTTTTATAGTGAGTTGGAGAATGTTTTAACAGTTTTGATAAAGTCCATTTGTTGCTGTGGGACAAAAGCAATCAACTGCTTTTTGAATAAAACACATTTTCTTGTGAAGATAAGTGGAGGAGTTTATTTGGTTCTTATTCTTTAATGTGTGGCAAGTTGGCAACTTGCTTTGAGAAAGAATATTTCATCGCCGTCAGAAGTCATGGCTATAACTGGGTGGGGAGTTGGGGCTGGTTAGATGAAAGCTAATGACTTGTTTGTCAATTGCTCAGCTTAAATAGTCTCTATCTGTCTTTACAGGACTAATGTGCATTTGTAAAAAGAAAGATGGTCTACTTAACTGGGCACCTGATATGCACAGAGAAAGTAAGTATGATTGTTGTGGCTGTTTGTGAAGGAAAATTACTAGCTGCCTGCTGCATTATTTTAGATTTGCAGGCCTACCATGATTTGTGTGAAGCAAAGTACAATATTTTAATGTGTTTGGAACAACAGCTAAATACATTTATTTATTTATTTTATTTCTTTATTGTTTGTTGACCGGGTTACTCCCACTACAGCAGTAGCCTCTTTTCAGGGAAGATCTGTGGTGGTATTTATACTACTAGGGGAAATTTGATCAGGCCATTCAGGAACTTCCCCTAGTCTTTTCAATAGGTGCTGTAGGGTCTTTAACATCCAACTGAGCTGCCAACAACTCAAGAAGATGGGGCCACTGTTTAACATCTAATCTGAAGGACAGCACACTCATTACATTCCCATCCTCTTTTATGAAAATCACATGTTTGAACTGTACATAAAAGTGGCTCTAACTGCATGGTGGGGGTTGTCTGGATAAAAGTAATGGACTCTCTTGTTACTTTGCTTAGTTTAACAAACACCACTCAAAAGGTAAGAGATAAAATGCATCACAGAATATCCAGACCTTCTGAGCTTCTGGAGGTTGGGGGCCCCCACACACCAAAATTGTATAGGTGGATTCTGACACAGGTTTAGTTGTCACCACAGCTAGTCTAAAACCAGTCCTGCTCATTGGTGTACACAGAAGGTGACTGTACTTATGTGGAGGTCTGAGGACAATGTCATTATTTCTTTAACATTTCTCAGATCTCAGAGCTGACTGGGCTGAGGACAATATGGTTATTATTTATTTAGTAATGCAAAAAATTCCCCCGTTGTACAGGAACCAATAAAGGCTGTCCCACAAACATTGCTGGTTGGAATGGTTGTTTCAAAGACTCTGCAGTCCACGGAAAATTTTAAAACACATAAATAATTTATTTGGATAGTACAAACAGAATGATATAAGTTAAAAATTTGAGCGCTTTCATTTCCAATACTGGAAACTTCATCAGAATAACTGCTGTTGTTCTGTCGAACATTTTATACCTTTGTGTTAATTACATTCAATTAAACCCATATAATCAGAGAACAGCACTTTAAAGAAACAAGTCACTGTGGTTTTGTCTATAAACAGTTATATATGTATTATATAAATGGATGTGGTAAACATATGTAAAAAAACAACTGTAAATAGTACTGATGACTAAAAAAAAAAAAATATATATATATATATATATATATATATATATATATATATGATCTGATGCTTACACCTGGAAACTTGGTCCAATACAGTCTATAAATGAATAAAGAAATACATAAATACTTATAAATATACTTAAAATACTATTAAATAATTAATTACTGAAAACAGTTTAAAACATCTGAAAGATGATTGTAATAAATATGAATAGAAATAATAAATCTCAATAAATTGTAACTTAAAACACACGAGTACCAGTATATGTACCCTTATAATAAACATTCTATGTTAATTCATGTGTAATATATTCAAAAACGGAAAATATATGTGTGATGTAATATAAGTGTAGATATGTTTAAAGATGTATATGATATGTAAAACATAATATATAATTTGAATATAAAAATAAATGTAAATAAAAATAGATGGGTAACAAATAAATAAGTAAAATTGCGAATGAAATTATAAATAAAATTTAATTTTACTATTTTTGCTAATTTTCATTCATAAAATTCCTTTGGTTTTTGTTTTTGTTTTGATTTTTGTTTTTTTATTTTTATTTTGTTTGCCCTTAATTTTAGGGCAGGTAAAAGTGACACGTGATCATTCATCCCTGGGGGTATGTTGGAATCCAATCGCAATTGCCAAATTAGTTCTCTGTAACCAAGCTGGTTTTCCCAGCCCCCCCCCTGCTGTCCCTAAATATTGTTTCCAGAATCCAGAACTTAAAATTAGCTTCCTTACAAAATAGTGTGTGTGTGTCAGTAAAGGGCATTGGTTTCCTTTGTCCTATTAACGTCATACATATGTTCATAAATTCTTTGTCATAGATGTCTTTCCATCTTACCGACATAGTATCCCCAACATGTAGTACAATAGGCCAAATATACTACTCCACTGGTATAACAAGTACAATATTGTTTCCCTTTAAATGTAGTTGGAATGGTGGGCAGTTGTAGTTCCTCTATGTTTGCTATAAATATACATTGAGAACATCTTCCACATCAGAAGGTGCCTTTTTTCTTTTTGTCATTCTCTTGCCTATTCTTCTCAAAAATAGTTTTGAGATTAGGACCCCTTCTGAAGCTGTAACATAAATGCCTATCAAACACTCCTAACCTATTGGGCATACCTCTTGAAGATATTCCATGTCTTATTTATGGCTTTTCTTATTAAATTTGTGTTGGCATTGTATGTCATAACAAAAAAAGGGGTGTTGGTGAACTTGTTGCAAGTATCATAGTTGGTAGTATTTAAACTGTAATCTGGAACATTGTTATCTGTATTGACTTCCATATTAAGTAAAGGTATATATCTACTCCCCCACCCCTTAATCACCTCTTCCTTTAAGGGGGTAATAATAGAGTCTGGGTAGCCCCTCTCCAAATATAATTTGTGTACATAATCTAATTAATTAATAAAATCAATATAATTTGATGTCATTCTGGCCACCCTGATCATTTGTCCCTTGATAATGTTCTTCTTCTGTAGTGGGGGGTGATTACTACAGTAATGGAGATAGGAGTTTGAAAAACATGCCTTTCTAAATATTCTAGATACATATGTTCTATTTATATGATCTTTTTTAATAGTTATATCTAAAAAATGTATCTCTTTCATATTAAATTCATATGTAAATTGAAGAAATGAAGTAGAATCATTAAAATAATCCAAGGCCTTTGATGCCTCATCTTGTGTACCCTTCCACACTATCAGTATATCATCCAGAAAATGAAAATATTTAACTATATTGTCCATAAATGAGGAATTAAAAACAAAATGTAATTCCCAGAATAACATAACTATGTTGGCAAAAATGGGGGCACAAGCTGCCCCCATTGCCACACCATCAAGTTGTTGATAAATGTCACCTTGAAAATAAATAAAATTGTTCTTTAAAACTAGTTCTATATTTTCCAAGATTAGTCTGAATTCATTGTCATTCAAAAATTTAAATTCAGTTAACATGTATTCAAACCATTCAAGTCCTATTTTATGTGGAATCACAGAAAATAAATCTTTAACATCTATTGTTAAAAATGAATTATTTCTTTAACTTTCATTACAAACCTCAGAGGCGTGCACAGAGGACCACTACAACCTGCATAGGAGCACTGTACTGTCTAGTAGTAACAAGATGAAAACATTATTGCAATTGTTTTTCTTCATCCTCCTCATAATCAAACATTCGATGCATATACAGGTAGCTATGTTTTGGTGGAGAGTAAATAAGCATGCTGTTTATATATGTCTGACATCAAATATGTTATAGTCTATTTGTCTGTCCAGTTCTGTCAACCTGATATCAGAAGGCTACACAGAAGGTGGCTTACTTTTGGGGGCAGAGGGTGAGGAGGCATTCTATATACTCATATGACAGCAACGGCTTGAAATACATGGCTGGGGTACTTATGCCTTAAGCTTCTTCTCAATGTAACACCAGAGGGGGGGTACACAGAAGGTGACTACCCATTTTGGGGGAGAGGGGTAGGGAGGCAGATAATATTCACAGATAAGATTTATGTATTTTCGCAAGCATTTGTCTAATCAGTTTATTGTGAACTGGACAGCTCTGAGCATTAAAATGTGGATACAATGTATTTCTTCCTTGAAGGAAAAAAGTAAGATTGTATTTCTTTTCTATACGCATGATTTTTTATTCAGGTTATCAATGGATCAAAAATATGGAAAATGCACATCAGAGCATCTATAACTATATGGTTTCTGGTTGCCTAGCAAACCACTCCCCACCTCAGAACACCAGCTTACTTTAGTTATTAGAGGTCTTGGTCTTAAGGTGTTTACCTTACAGACATAAGGTACAAGGTTTGATTCTCACATGGGGTAATTGGCTAGTCTTAAAATGGCCCACAAAGGCAGGTAGCCTAGTACTGATCTATGACTCTATGACTCTATGTTGAAAGGAAGCAGTAAAAAGTAAAGTTGAAGAGTAAGACTGAATTTCTTTCCTTTATCATAAGTTTTCATTCATGCCATCATTGCATGAAAAGGTTGTTTAAAAAAGTCTGTAATGAACATCAGAGAATCTAGAACCCTTGTGAATTAATACAGTTTTTCCACTGCAGTAATTACACCGCAATCGTGGTCAGTTACAATGTGCTGAAAGGATGCAGGCAAAAACAAAGAAGGACAGTTAGACTAAATTTCTTTCTGTGAGAATATTTTCATTCAGGCTGTCATTTGATGCTTAATAAAAATCTAAAACATACCTTAAAGCATGTAAAATGTCTATGACCTCCTTAGGCCTTGGGTCCTTGAACCACCCATTTAATTCAATTCTTTCTTCCACAGTTAGAGTGTACTTTTGCCTATAAAGAACATGAATGAAGGAAAGAATGTATGAATGTATGAATACATGCAGGAAAAAAATGATAGCTCAACCAACCATGAGAATCTGGATGGTGTGAGTAGACCAGGATGGACACAGCATGGGGGCAGGGGTTACCATTCAGCCTTTTTGCCTAGGATGACATTTTATCGAAGTCTGGCTGTGAAGTCAGTACCTCCAGCAGTCTCATGACTACAATTTCTGATGCTGCACTCTTGAAAAGTAGATATATCCAGATAAAAATGTGGACATCTAATTAGTTTAAAATTTGAAAATCACCTCTTCCCACTTCCTGTAGGACTGTCAGATACTGCTCAGAAACACAAGTTTAAAAACTGAGAGTGACATAAATGACACAAAAATATAGGCAGTTTATCAAAGGTGCAGTGTAAAATCTGTAGGTTTTATGAATTGCTATCTGTGAAGTTGTTTATTTTTGCCTTTAAAAAGGGAGCTGTAATATATGGGTCCTGTTTAAGTTATCTGTGACATCAGTATGTTGGTTCAAGTAGTCTGGTTTCACGAGTACTAAACAGCTTCAAAATCATGTGTGATGAGGGTAGATTCAGAGACTCAAGTGAAGATGTAAAACAAGCCGAAAAATGGGGACATGCCTTCGTTAATAAAGCTGCTAGGAAGAATGATACCCTACAAAATAAGCAACATGCTTATGAGAAAACAATAGAGTTCTGCAGTCTGCTGTTTCTAATACGTCAGGGATTGCTTTCCTATCTAATCCCTCCTCCAGCTCACTATTAATTAATTGTATCTGTTGCCCTAACAGAGGGTTATCTACAAATAAAAAGAATTTCCCAACTCTGTACCGAATGGCATTGTCCCACAGTCTAATGAATACTCACATATAACCTTTTGCTCCTTTACTTTGACTTAATAATGTCATTGAGTATATAAATGGGGATAGCACCAAACAAAAAGAATTACATGAACAGGGTTTGAGGGTTCATCCTGTCATCCATTTGTTTATATCATTTACTGATTTCATGAGGGGTGAAAATGTGATTATTTTAAACAGGGAAACGGCTACATTTTCCCTTCCTTTTTTGCACCATCATCTCCAGCCACAAGGCTTTCCCAGCCTGCTCTTTATTAATCCATTTGTTCTCTACCCTGGGTAATATTTCCACAGCCTATTCACCAACCGGAGTGAAAAGTTATTAGTCTATTTGTTCCTCGTCAGAGGTGGCAATCAGGAGTAAGTAGGCTTTCATTCATGTGAAAGCCCCTCCCTCCTTCTCGATGTCCCTCCCCCTCCCTTTCCCTTCCTGTGGCACTTGACGGTTTAACTAAAACCACCAAATAGGAGACATCTTGCATACCTCCATGTGCACCTAGGAAAACCCATTTTCACCTGTGTGCAGCATGACCACACTGACTCAATACCTACTATAAGCAATCCCCCAGCATTCCTGTTGGAGTCATCATCATCCTCAATCCCTTTTTCTTCCATTTATACATAGGGGTGGGTTGTCATATCAACATTAGTCAATGTGACCAAATCACTTACAGTCAATGTTTACACTTCTGAGTGGCTAGTCCTAATACACTGGTGTAGCAAATCACATAACCTCTTTCCCCATAGGATGGGCAAGTAGTTGACCACTCACTTCCATTCTTCCTACTTCCGTCCTTCTAATGGCCAAGCTACTTGCCAAACTGGGGTCATCTGGGTCATAGTGCTTTAACCTTCTATACCATAGGGATGAGGTGAGTTTCCTCTTCATTTTCTGATTTTTTAATGAAATTAAAAGCATATGGCAAGACACAGAAGCACAGAAATTGTATTTTAGCATAGAGAATAACTATATTATAAGGCAGTGCCAGCTGGTGATTTCTAGGCATAGGTCAAAGCATGTGGCTAATTAGAAATTGTGCACATACAAAAAGTTCTGATCACTTGGCTAACTGCACACTATATGGGACTGCATAAAATATGAATGTCATCTGTGGCTTTGCCAAATTATATCAGGGATGTCCTTGAAAACCAGGGAAGGCTGACAGTATCTATCAATATGCATTACAGTTGCCATCCCTTTTTGATGAATAAGGCTGGGACTGTATTGTAAGTATTTATGCTTACATCTGACCCAAAGCTTGTATAAGAAAAAAAGAAAATATTCTGTGTGAATCTCTTAATCTTCAATAATTTAAATTATATCTTGAATCTGCATAAAACATTAGCTCTTTTTATCAATAAGAATCATTCTTTATGGTGTTTATGCTTATATCTGTCCCAAAATGTGTGAAACAAAAAATATTCAGTAGGAATCTCTTCCTCTTCAATAATTTAAATTATGTTCTGCTTATATATGTTTCATAAGGTGTTTAGTGCACATGAATATCTTTATTACAAGGATTTATGATATTCTATTTAAGAACAACATTTTAGTCAACAAACAAAAAGAAATATAACTTTTACATTTATTAATGAAGCAATATCTAAAAATGTTCAGCTTATAAATAAGCAATCTACAGTTAAATTTTATTTATGAGTCAATCCCTGGCATTTAGAAAGAATTCCAACTCTGAAACTAACAAATGTGGACAAAAGGGACTGCTTCTCCTATTGTGAAAAATGTGATTCAGAAACACATTAGCCACAATGAGGAAAAACCTCATTAACAGCTAATCTGCATGTTTCAGAATTATGTGGTGTCACCAGCAGTGCTAATCAACGTTTTCCTGTGGTAATCACCTGTGATGGTCCATGCATCAAATAGGCACAGGCACCCCACACATTCAGTGTCCTATGTAAATTCACACAGAGACAGACAGACACACACACACACACACACACACACACACACACACACACACACACACACACACACACACACACACACACACACACACACACCCCTCATACCTCTTACCTGTCTCTGTTTATAGAGTATCTCTGCTGCAGTCTCTTATTATTTCCCTGCCCCCTGGAAATCATGGATAATTACAGTCAATAATGTCTGACATTAAAATTTCATTATTTTTAGTGTTCAGAAAATGCATCCAGATGACAGACCTGTAGCTCTAACTTTTTAGGAGCCTAGAACTAATATTAAATAGTCTAGTGGTCAAAAAACATGAAGGAAGCTGTTAATGCAGATATGTAAAGTTATGGATCCTGCAACCAGTGTAGGTGTATTTTAGATGTGGAGAATGTTAATGTGGCAACATATCTGCTTAGTATTGCCCCCAAGGGTCATTTTGATTGTAGCATCAAGGGGGTGGTATAGTTGGTGAAATGCTCCTCTTACATGGATATGACTGAGCAAATGTTGAGAAAAAGAATTTAGTAGCATTTATATGCTGAAAAAAGGCAATTTGGTCAACTCCTTGTGCAAGTACTACAAGGATAGTGTGCAATATATATATATTTTTATTTTTCATTTTGGAAAAGGTGATACCAGACTTAAGAGGTGGGGGGGAATTGGCATGCCAGGCTTAAAGCCAAGGAGCTTCACAGGCAGTTTGACTGAATGCCTCTAGCCCCAAAGACTTATATGACAAGATTTCAATTAAGTAGTCTGCTAGGACTTAAAAGAGCTGAATTACGAATTATTTATTATTATATTTAAAATATGCATGTGTGGCAATTTCTAAGTAGACAATTTAATACATTTGTCTTTTGGACACGTTTGGTTACAAAACCACAGTAAACTAAGCTCCCTCTACTGGGCAGAAAAAATTTCTTTTGATAGCCAAAACTTACATACTCGCTTCCCTCCTATAATTATCACCTATCATTACAAATCTTGACATCACTTTAAGAACAAAATTAGACTTGTGATTCTACAAAACAGCTAAATTTGCTGTTAATACCTCCCAGTTGACACATCACTGCAAAGCCCTAAAAGATATAAACTGGCTGGAAATACCCCATTATCTGAACAACTCCCAACTTGTAACTGCCCATAGCCTAATATACTGTCCAAAAAAAATGTCCCTCTCTACAAAATTTACTGAAACGTTACATGTCCACAAGAACCCTACAATCCAGCAATAAATCTGTCATAGTAGCAACCAAATCCAATGACTCTGCTGGTGACTTCTTATAGTCCCATCATGTCACCAAGCCCTGGAACTCCATGCCATTTGACCTAAAACTGATATAAAAGAAAAATATTTTCAAAGTAGCTTCTAAAATGACATGTCAACAACTGGCTCTGCTCCAGCATTACACTGATAATTTCCCACAAGACACCCTACCTATATTCCCCAGCTTTATTATAAACACTTTCCTCACCCATCAAAATCCCACCAAAGCCCTTATTCCCCTCTACCTACTCACATATATCCTTACTTACTTTATTTTCCTGTAAAATCTCTGCAAACAAAAACCTTCCACCTACCTTTCTCTCCTTACAATATACACATCCTGTATCTCGTCTACTGTCTACCAATACTTTTACTACCCTCTTACCTACAAATACGACTTCCCTTCTCCTCACTTCTTCACCATAACTTTGCCCTTGATCACCTTCCCACACCTACACCTTTCTTTTCTCCTCTGTTTCTTCCTTTCTCCAAACATTTCTTACCTAAAATAACTTTGTACACTGTAATTACTTTTAATCAGACAACAAAATAATACTCACTTTGAAACATGCCAGTGTTCCTCTATCCATATGCACCTGTGCACAGCTGAATCTAGTGCAAAACATGCTGTAACTGACCTTATTGTAAACTAAATATACTTGTACACTGTGGAAACGACTATATTATATTAGAATTTACAAACACTATGTACGCTAAATGCAAATTTTTGTAAACCCTTTTAATGTGACTTGCAAATATTATGAAAAATGTTAACAGGACTTGCAAATATTGTGAAAAATCTTTCCCATTTTACTATTGCTATCTTATTTTTATGTAAAACTGTCTTTTGGAGCTTTTTTTCATTAAATACAAATCTTTGTAAATATCTCTTAATGTGACTTGATATTTTCTGAAAAATGTCAACAGGACTTGAATTATTCTGAAAATAATTTTCCATTTTACTATTCTGTTTTAATTCTATGTAAAACTGTCTTACTGAGATTTGCAATTTGCTACCGTTATCTTTTCTCCATGGGCCTTTGCTAAAAAAAGGGTTTGTCCCATTCAGACTTTCCTGGTAAATAAAGATTGATAAATAGATAAATAAATAAGTCAGTAACTAAATAAATAAATAAATAATGTATTCTAATATAATATCACAGTGTTTAAGTAACTCTTCTACACTGAGATGACAAAGTGATTCATTTAACTGATGCAGAACATGTGCCTTCTATTCTCAGAAATGTTTTGTGATATTCTTGCTAATCTGGCAACATAAACGTAGGGATATGGCAAAAGATGTAAACACATGAAGATATACTTTTTATTTATTTTGTATTTGTTAACTAGGTTAGTGCACTAATCCACAACAACATTTTTCAGCACTATCTGCTCAAAGTCACACAGCAGACCTTGTACATCAAGAAGTAACTAATTAACAGCTGTGTTATATCTATATCTATATTTATCTATCTATTTCTGTCTTGAGTGGTCTCTCTCTCTCTCTCTCTCTCTCTCTCTCTCCGTATCTATTTATCTATAGATAGATAGATAGACAGACAGATAGATAGATACATACATACATACATACATATTACTGATATGCAAACTGAGTGACTATCTAAGATGTCAGTCAGCTAGGGTTGTTTTTTCAACATTTATTTATTTATTTATTTATTTATTTATTCATATTAAGGTAAAGAAGCATATCAGCAACATGTCTTTACTTTAAAAAAATAAATTCCCCCTTCAAAGAAGCTGCAGGAATAAACAGCCATTCAACAGGTAGCTTACATCCTTCTAGGTTGGGAACTGCTGATTGAGGGCTCAGTGTCTGTTATTCTAAAAGTGTATTAATTCTGGTTTAAGCACTTGGGCTTTCAGGCCAGTTATTTTACATTAAGAGGGTTCGTGGTCTGCACTCTTGTGGGAGGAGAGGCTGGACTCTGCCCTTCTGAGCTGGGAATTTCTGGTTAAAGGCTTATAGTGCATGCATATCTGAACTGCTTCTTACTGAAGTTGGTGCACCTTGTTTGCTGTGGCATAGACTGGATTCGGGCCTGCTGGATCTAGCGTTGTTTGTGTAACTTGAGCACTAATCCAGACATTCTCTAAAGTATTCAATTGTATTTATTACTGCTTGGTTGTAACTTGATTAAAGTTTAGCTATCATTCTAAGTCTTTTGGATTAAGCACTTGGGCTTCAGACCAGTTGTTTTACATTAAGAAGGTTTGTGGCAAGCACTGTGGTGGCAGGACAGGTAGCTTTCATCCTTCTAAGTTGGGAACTGCTGATTGAGAGCCCAGTGTCCAAGTGTATTAGTTCTGGTTTAGGCATTTGGGCTTCAGGCCAGTTATTTTACATTAAGAAGGTTCGTGGTCTGCACTCTTGTGGGAGAAGAGGCTGGACTCTGCCCTTCCGAGCTGGGAATTTCTGGTTAAAGGTTTATAGTGCCTGAATATTTGAACTGTATCTTACTGAAATTGGTACACCTTGTTTGCTCTAGCATAGACTAGATCCAGGCCTGCTGAATCTAGCTTTGTTTATATGCTTGTTGTTTGTTTGCTTGTTATTTCCCTGGAAGCTAATTCCACCTAATACTCGGCTTCTCAGCGCTTCTGTGGATCACTAGTGATATCTGCATTGCTTACTGCACTTATTTCCTTGTTTCACTTGAAAGAAAGTTACTGTTTGTCGTTTTTGCATTTAGTTACTTGTAACACATTGCACTCAAGTTACCTGGCACTTGCTCACTAAAGCAATTATATAAGTCAGCACTAAAAATTAAAAGCACTACACCCTCACTCCCCACTGGCCCTTGTTTTCAATTATTAAGGAATTCCCAATATTATTCTAGCATGTCCAAAGGTCAGTTGTCAATCTCCTCTCTGGTCCAGCTGGTGAATCTGGGAATCTTGAGGCAATGTTATAACTGCCTCATGTACACAGACAATCCTCTCCTCCTCCCACATAACACAAATACTTGCGAGAGATGCAGCTATTTAGCCAAACTGGAGGCTGAGCTCTCTCAACTCAGGACTGGCAAGACCAGACAGGAGGAGAAGGCAACTACACACACCACAAAACCAGCCTCACATAATGCTACCACACCACTGAATCAAACACATAAACACACAAAGACATACTCGGAGGCTCTGAGTAAAAATTTACCTAAACAGCAGAGGCCTCCAAAGCAGACACCCAAACAACTGCTACCTCAAGACACCCCACAAGCAACACATAATCATAAAAGCAGTGTGCAAAGCAGTCACAGCCCTTAAAGCCAAATACAACACCAAACATACTTGTCATAGGTGACTCCATAGTCAGACACACTGACGTCCCACTCACCAGGCTGAACAAGGAGAGGGTCACAGTAAGCTGCCTATCGGGCGCTAGAATCCGCCACATAACACAAGCACTCGGGTCACTCCACAGCAAGTACAAATATGACACAGTCATTGTCCATGCTGGTGTGAACGACCTGAGACGCACCTCCCTGGACTACATGAAAAGAGACATAGAGGAGCTCTCTGATTATGTAGCCCAGGCAGGTATGACCCTAACCCTGAGCAGTATCCTTCCTTCACCAAGAATGATGCCACAATATAGAGACAAGATGATCAGCTTTAACAATTGGCTTAATGTCTGGTGTCATTCAAAGGTTATCCAGTGTCTGTCTGCCTGGGATGACATGCTTGACAAGCCACGCTGCTTCGCAAGGGACGGCTTGCACCTGTCACCCCTGGGATTCCGGATATTGGCTAAGGCTCTTGCCACCCCCATAGTGCCTTTTTTAGGCAAGGCTCAAATTCTAAACCTACCACCCTAGAAAACAAAAATGGGAAGAAACTGAGGGTAATGCTGCTCAATGCCAGAAGTCTAAATCTCAAAATGCACACACTCGAGGCCCTTCTCAGTATGGAGAACATCGATGTCTGTGCTGTAACTGAAACCTGGTTCAAGGCTTCTGAGAGTACCCCGGCACTATCAGGTTTTACCTCATATCATGCGTTCCGGCCCCAAAACCTGGACCACACCACAAAAGGAGGGGGTGTATCCATATTCATAAAAGATACCCACACCTCCAGGTTGGTGGTAACGCATGAAGTGTCGGAAACCATCCAGGTGCAACTAACCATAGGCAAAACTGCTCTACAAATTGTAGCATGCTACAAGCCACTCTCTCAAACTCAGGAACCCCACACAGCCTTCCTGAAGACACTGGAGGGTATAAATGTATCTCCAAACACCATCATATTGGGTGACTTCAACTACCCGAATATAGACTGGGAACATTACTCAAGCCCTAACTTTCTAGCCCAACGGTTCCTGGAGTTCATAAATTCAAATGCCATGGTACAGCTAGTCAATGTTCCCACGAGAGGAGAAAATATACTAGATCTCATTATCACAAACATGGGGACAAAATGCTCCACACCGGAAGTATATCCCTCATTGGTGAGATCTGATCATAAACTAATCTCACTGGAAATCCACATCCCGCCCCCACCCCAAACAAAAAAGACCACAGTGAAGAACTTCTCTAAAGCAAACTTCACACTACTCAAGACTGGTGTGGTATCCTTCAAGGACCCTGAGACAGTGGAAACCACAACCCAAGCTGCGGAAGCCCTTACAAATGCCTTCTATGAACACCTCCAGGACTACATGGATCAGGCAATCCCAAATAAAACAAAGACTCTTTCCACAAAGGGCAAACGTCCAGTCTGGTGGACCCCAGCCATTAACAAACTTTACAATAAGAGGAGAAAGCTATTACATGATAGAACAAAATCCATAAAAGGGAAGTCACCCTGATCATTATTAGTAAAAAATACGAGCACTCATAAAATCAACTAAGGCCAATTTTGAGAGAAAAATTGCCATGGATTCAAAGGACAATCATAAGGCCTTTTTCAGCTATGTTAGGAACCTGGGTGGAAACTCCCAGATATGCTCAGAATTAGTCCAAAATGATACAAAAATCACTGAACCCACAGACATTGCCAACATACTGGCAGACAGGTTCAGTGCAAACTTCACTCCCCTCTCCCCCCCTAAAGGAGAGATAACTATCCCAGCGGACTGTAGCCTCCCAGACATCTCAAATGCGCAGGTGAAAGCTGCTCTCTCTAAAGCTAAAAACACAGCATCAATGGGACCAGATAGTGTCCCCGGCTGTGTGCTACACGAGCTAAATGAGGAATTAAACCCGCACATAAGGCAGCTGTTTAATCTCAGCCTTACCACAGGATACGTGCCCAAGGAGTGGCGTACGGCAACTGTGGTCCCACTCCACAAAGGCGGTGCCTCTACGGACCCTGGTAATTACCGCCCCATAATCTTAACAAGTCTAGTCTGCAAAGCTATGGAGAGGATCATAATGGAGCTCATAAACAAAGATATAGGGGACTTGCAGACATTGGACCCGACCCAGTTTAGCTTCGTCAAGGGAAGATCATGCCTTTTGAACCTGGTCGACTTCTTCGAAACATTCACCAAGGCCATTGATGAGGGAAAGGCAGTCCATACAGCCTACCTTGACCTTGCAAAGGCTTTCGACACAATACCCCACTCGGGTATTGTAGAAAAACTTACCAGCTTAAATGTAAACCCATATGTCACAAGATGGGTTGCAAACTGGCTTAAGGACAGAACCCACAGGGTTAGAGTTGCTGGCGCTATGTCAGACTCCAAGCCGGTCACAAGTGGTGTCCCACAGGGCTCGGTCCTTGGCCCCTATTGTTCGGCATCTACTTCTCAGAAGTACAGGCCAACATGGGAGGACTTTGGCTGACAAAGTTTGCAGGCGACTGCAAACTGGGCCATAGTGGAAAGTGCATCGGACACAGATATCCTTCAGAAGGGACTCACGGAAACAGATAGCTGGTGCCAGAGCCATGGCCTGAAGTTAAACGCCAAAAATGTATAGTCATACCCTTCTGGAAAAACAAGGTAACCCCAAGCTACCATATAGGTGGCAATCCACTAAGCACAGAAGAGGTTATCAGGGACCTGGGGACCCAGGTTAACAGTGGCCTTTCTTTTGACACTCACGTTGCTAAAGTGGTTAGAAAGACCTTCTACATTGCCCACCTGATCATGAAGGGATTCACATCCAGATCTAGTGAGGTCATTGTTCCCCTGTACTCTTCACTTATCAGACCAATGATCGAGTACAATGCCCCATTCGGGATGTATCTCACCCGACATCTGCAGCAATTGGAGAGACCCCAAAAGTTTCTCACCAAAAGGATAAAGGGACTCCAAAATCTGTCATATGCTGCCAGATTGAAGAAACTCCAGCTCTATTCAGTCGCATACCATCTGCTCAGAGGTGACATGTGCCTGACATACAAGGCCATGTCCAACCCGGAATTAATGGACATGCTCCACCTCAAAAAATCCAAATCCACCAAAACCACTAGAGCAAGCGACTTAAACCTTAGCACAGATATAAATAGGACGTGCTGGAGGGATAGATTTATCACTCAGAGACTCCCTATGCTGTGGAATAGAGTCCCGGTCCATGTGAGGCAGAGCACCTCGCTGGCTCTGTTCAAGAGAAATCTTGACCTGTGGATGGGAGATCGTAGGTTTACCCCGGGAATCATCTCTGTGTCACTGCTGGACAGAGGCACAACAAACTAATGGGTACAGTATTTTTTCATATAAGGGGTGACATAAGCCACAAAAATTCGGGCTAGGCTTATAAATGCCTTGGGGCAGATAGCCTAGTATAAACCTATGAACCTATGAACCTAATACAGCTGCAAATATGACACCCTATGGAGGAGGCGCTAAACTGCTGACCAGTCAATTAGCAGCTTTTCTCCTCCTTGTCATCCCACGATCTGCCTGACACATGGGATGACAAGGAGTAAAAATCCCAAAAATATTTAATGGTAAAGGGGATGGTTATGATGGAAAAGAGCAGAAGTGGCTGCCAATAGAGTGATTTTGCTTATTCTTAATCCTGACAATCAGATATGTGTAGTGAAAAGCTTTCCAGGGCAAATGTTGGAGTACTATACTATGACAAGGAAGGAACTATGATTTATTTATTTATTTATTTTTATTATAGCTGGACATGTGATTTGTACACTGACAGCCAAGACAGGGTTGGTCTGTGGAAGGAAATGACTCTGTTGTCATTTGCTCATTATTCTGACTTTGATGGGCTAATACATTTGTGTGAAGCAAGATGGACTACTTTATTGTGGATACTGTTTGAGTGAAGTTGAACTACATTACCATGACCATTATTTTGTATCACAATCATACAATTGGAACTAGGGGATGAGTGGGTGTCGGGATGTTGCTGTACGAAAGTACATTGCCTGCTTGTTGTTTACTTATTTTAATTGCTTTTCAACACTGACATTAATGTACTTTGGGTCATTTCACTGTCTAGGACCAATAGGGTGGAATACATTAATGTGACCATTAGATTTTCACTTTCCCCACAATCAATCATCAACCTATAAATGGGTGGCCATCTTTTGGTGGTGGGTTAAGGAGACCTGCTGTGTGTACATACATCTTACAGTAACAAGTTGTAATATGTTACTGTTTTCTATTTGTTCTTTTTTCTTTCATCCCAATATAACATCAGAGGGGGACAGTGACACAGAAGGTGGCTGCCTTTTGGGGTTAATGTGAGGAGGCATTCTGTGTATATTTATAAGAGCAACTTGAAATATATAGCTTTGGCTATTTGTTTCTTCACTTTCACTCTAATATAAAACCAGAACAGCATAGAAGGTGATTTTTTTTTATTTGGGGGGGGTGGCAAGTAGGGAAGCAGGCACTATTTTCTGACATGATTTATGGATCCTAACAAGCATATGTCTTCTCAATTTATTGAGAAATATTATTTTGTCAGCATTGACCATTAAACATTGGACATTACTTGTTAATTCTTTAAATAAAAAAAAATAAGACAGCATTTCTTTTCTTAACCATGATTTTGATTATGGCATGACTGGATCAAATGTTTGGGAAAAAAAGCTCTGATATGCACCTCAGAGCATCTAGAACCCAATAGTTCCTGTTGGACCTGCAACTCCCAGACACCTCAGCATAATTCATTTATTTCATTCATGTTATTATAGTGCAGTCTTGTTCGTTTAGGGTATGATGAATAGATACAGCAAATGATGCAGGAAAAAGACAAAGACCAAGAAAAAAATTAGTGGGGAGTACACAGAGGGGGATGGGGGTGTTTCAGAAAGTTCTTTATCTAGGGCTCCATTTCACTTAAGATTGGCTCTGCGATATCTGTATATTGGGCTTCACCTAGACACACAGGGTGTTGTGAGGCACACATAAACCCAATGAATGAGTGCCTGGGATGTCTGGGTGTAGAATCAGAGTTCCTCAATGTACATCACAGCATGTTTTACTGTAATTCCGAAATGCATTTTTATGCAGCCATTTTGGGGAGGGGGTTAACTTCTATTTAAGTGGGTGTTGAACATTTCTGTTAGCCAGTCAGATTTATTCTTTCTCTGAGTTCACTGTGCATATGCACCCTCCAGACACACATATCTGTATTTTAGACAACACACTGAAACAGAATGGCTTTACATAAAATTTTATATTTCATTTATATGCATGTACATTTTAGCTTTCTTTATTTTACTTTACTCATTTTGTATATATCAGTCAATATATGAATCAATTCAACTGCTTATGGTAACATTTTGTTTAAATAAAGTACACTGCACCTACTCATATAGAAAGTGTGCATATTTATATGGTAAATATATACTGTATGGAGGAAACCAGTCAATATATTACTGCAAATTATGTATTAATTATTTAATAATCTCTTCTGATAACACAAGGCTGAACCTTATTTTGGGCCTAGAAATTTTAAGAGTACTGCTAACAGAAGTATTAACCATAAAGAACATGTTAAATTCTCCACATATTATTCTTCTGACTACTTAGAACTTAGGGAAGTGATTGGTAAATACTGGGATATTTTGCATGTAGATAGTGACCTTAAGCAGATCGTTGGTGATGAACCTAAATTTCTGTATAGAAATAAGAATAACTTAAAAAGGAAGCTCTGCTATCCCACACTTGACTTTAAGGAAAAGAATGATGGTTATACTAAGCCATGTGGCAACTGTAATTTCTGTTCATTTATTGACAGTACTATGCATTTTTTTCACCCTGATTTGCAGAAAACATTTAATATATATGCCCAAGCTGACTGTATGACACCGCATGTCATATATTTAGCCATATGTCAATCATGTTCCTCATTCTACGTAGGGAAAACTAATCGCCCACTTAGAGATCGAATGAGAGAACACATATATCATATGAAAAAGGGCACATTACATAATGCACTAGCAAAGCACTTTATAACTCATGACTCTGAACATACATTCCTATTTAAAGTATTGGAAGTAATAGTCCCTAATCCGAGAGGAGGTGACATTAAAACCTATACTGAAGCAAAGGAAACAGAATGGATTATCTTGTTAAAAGCCGATAAAGGCTGTGGGCTGAATGAAAGAGCTTCAATTAAGCCGAAATTGAGACAAATGAGGAATATTAAATAACATAAAGTTTTTAGATATTTTAACTACTTTATGGCTATTTATTTGTTGTTTTTATTCATTGTTAGTTTTTACAAGCACATATTAGTTGTTTTAATGTTTTATATGTTCATCTGTGTTCTTATTTTTATATATACACTTGCTGCTTCCATGCTATGTCTCTTTAAATGCTGTAAGTAATGGATTGCTTACTTAATTGTTTAATCTGGATAAGTATATATTATAGAGATACTAATTGTGTATGTATTGGATCTGAAGAAGCTACATAGCGAAAGCGCTCATCCGATTCATTTCTCTGTTATCCTTTGGATTAAAGCTGGATTTTATACTCTGCTAGACTGGATTTTTTTCATTTAGTAACCAGTTCCTGCTTACGCTTTGGTTCATTTGTATTCAAGATTATATTCAGTGTTTTTTGGAACCAACGCGCTAACCTGCCACAGTTGTGAACATTATAACAAAAAAGTTGTATTCATAGTTTTTGAAGGTGATCACAAAGTGAGCAGTCAGCAGGACATATTTCCTATGTTATAATCTTTGTAATGAGTTATTTAAACAGCTCAGCAAAATACTGCCACCTCTGAAAAGACTACATAGGTAGATTAATGGAATATTGGTTTATTGTAGCATCATTGGCAGTGTTCATCTGTGTGACTGCATTGTGATCTGAGACAGATTTCAAACAGAGAAAAGACAAAAAACAAACCAACTTTAAACTGAAAAAATAACCAAATGAGGCAAACTGACACGACCTCACACTAGTTTATTGTTAGCACTTTCATATAGCAAATGCTTATACTTCTTCAGACAATTTTTTACCCACATCTCCCTATTTAAAAAGCATCACAATTACATTAATGAGCCCATTAAGGACTCATTATTCAATTAAAACAAGTCTGCTATTATGTGTCCTTTTAGTACTTAAAGGTAAAACTGGGAAATAAAAACATGTAAACCTACTGAACATAAAATAAACTACTCTTAAAAAAGAGCGTTGTATATTTTCCTCTCCACAGTTGTATATTACCATCTCCACAATAGAAAGAAAACATGAAAAATTCAAATTTCATTTAACATCACATGTCCTAATACAAACTATATCACAGAAAGCCATTACCTGTGTATTTTATAATAAAAATCTCATCTAGCTAATGACTTTAATTTCAATAAGCATTTAATAGAACATTTTTCATTAAGACCAGGATAGGTATGTGCATAAGTCTGCAGTTGCCAAATGAGTTCTCGTTCTTCTAGTTTGAGATTCCAGGGACCCCCCCCTAATATTTCTTGGGACATGGTCGACAACTGTGAATTGAAAGATGTGAGACTGAAACTCAGTAATATGTTTGGCCAAGGCACTCGTAACAGTATTTCTAGATACACAATATAAATGTTCATATATTCGTTGTTTAAAAGGGCGTTCTCTCTTGCCCAAATAAAAGGCCGGACATTGACGACAAGTTGCTAAATATACTATGCCTTGGCTCTCGCAGTTGAAGCGACCTTTTATGGTATATTTCCTACCTCGAATGGTAACATGTCCCCACTTGGATGTATTTACAATAGTGACAACATCCACATTTAGCCATCCCCCAATTGGGTCTAGGGTCCTCCCCAGGGATTTCAAACAAGGTTTTCAAATTGGCCCCTCTTCTGTATGTCACCAAAGGACAAGTACCCCGAATATCCATGGTAACATGATCTTCAACCATTGAATTCCAGTTGTTAATTAAAATTTCTCTTAGACTGAAGGCATCCATTGAAAATTGAGTGAGAAAACTGGTGACAAAATTGTTTCTATAAATCATTCTCAAGGCCCTGACAAGCTGCCCCTTGACTACAGCTCTTTTTTGATAAAAGGGGTGACAGCTGTCGAAATGCAAGAAAGAATTAGAATATGTAGGCTTCCTAAAAATTTGTGTAGCATATCTTTTAAATGCTACATCTTTCCAAAGCCATATGTCCAGAAAGCTAATTGCCTGTTCATCAAATTGAAAAGTAAACTCTAAAAAATTGGTAAATTATGACATAGTCTCGACTAATCTGCAGGCATATTCC
This sequence comes from Protopterus annectens, assembly GCF_019279795.1. Taxonomy (NCBI): domain Eukaryota; kingdom Metazoa; phylum Chordata; order Ceratodontiformes; family Protopteridae; genus Protopterus; species Protopterus annectens. The sequence continues at coordinate 1,346,985,855 of NC_056743.1, read as the reverse complement.
TCATCCTCTTTAAGAATAAAAAAAATATCATCCTGGTACCTCATGTACCAAACTACACTCTCCTTAAAGATGGACTATGTCATCATTTACCAATTTAGGAAGCCTACATATTCTAATTCTTTCTTGCATTTCGACAGCTGTCACCCCTTTTATCTAAAAAGAGCTGTAGTCAAGGGGCAGCTTGTCAGGGCCTCGAGAATGATTTCTAGAAATGAGGATGTCTTTAAAGAATGTGAAAACCTCAGAAGCATGTTTGTCAAACATGCTTATCCGGGCTCCCTTACCGATAGTTTAATAAAGGAAGTCAGTTACAAGAGGGAAATTGGCCAATTTAAGCCTTTCTTGACCAAAGGGTATGTTGCTATGGATGAAATTTCATCATTACCCATTTCTTCAGTAGGATGTGAAGTTATAAATGGGGAAGTGGGAAACAATTTTGTCACCAGTTTTCTCAATCACTTCTCAATGAATGCCTTCAGTCTAAGAGAAATTTTAGTTAACAACTGGAATTTCATGGTTGAAGATCGTGTCACCATGGATATTCTGGGTACTGGTCCTTTGGTGACATACAGAAGAGGGGCCAATTTGAAAACCTTGTTTGAAATCCCTGGGGAGGACCCTAGACCCAATTGGGGGATGGCTAAATGTGGACGCTGTCACTATTGTAAATACATCCAAGTGGGGACACATGTTACCATTCGAGGTAGGAAATATACCATAAAAGGTCGTTTCAACTGTGAGAGCCAAGGCATAGTATATTTAGCAACTTGTCGTCAATGTCCGGCCTTTTATTTGGGCAAGACAGAACGCCCTTTTAAACAACAAATATATGAACATTTATATTATGTATCTAGAAATACTGTTACGAATGCCTTGGCCAAACATATTACTGAGTTTCAGTCTCACATCTTTCAATTCACAGTTGTTGACCATGTCCCAAGAAATATTAGGGGGGGTCCCTGGAATCTCAAACTAGAAGAATGAGAACTCATTTGGCAACTTCAGACTGATGCACATACCTATCCTGGTCTTAATGAAAAATGTTCATTAAATGAGAGTCAGCCCCTCACTGACTCTCTTCAAGAGAAATCTTGACGAGTGGATGGGAGATCGTAAGTTCACCCCTGGGAGCTCTTCTGTGTCCCTGCTAGACAGGAGCACAGTAAACTAACCTTAAAAGGGCTATCTTCTGTGACCTACTCTACAGAGGCACAGTCAACCAATCTAAAAGGGTGGCGAAAGCCAAATACACTGGCTAGGCTTGTAAATGCCCCAGGGCAGATAGCCTAGTATTAACTTATGAACCTATGTTCTATTAAATGCTTATTAAAATTAAAGTCATTAGCTAGATGAGATTTTTATTATAAAATACACAGGTAATGGCTTTCTGTGATCTAGTTTGTATTAGGACATGTGATGTTAAATGAAATTTGAATTTTTCATGTTTTCTTTCTATTGTGGAGATGGTAATATACAATTGTGGAGAGGAAAATATACAATGCTTTTTTTTTAAGAGTAGTTTATTTTATGTTCAGTAGGTTTACATGTTTTTATTTCCCAGTTTTACCTTTAAGGACTAAAAGGACATATAATAGCAGACTTGTTTTAATTGAATAATGAGTCCTTAATGGGCTCATTAATGTAATTGTGATGCTTTTTAAATAGGGAGATGTGGGTAAAGAATTTGTCTGAAGAAGTATAAGCATTTGCTATATGAAAGTGCTAACAATAAACTAGTGTGAGGTCATGTCAGTTTGCCTCATTTGGTTATTTTTTTCAGTTTAAAACAGATTTCAAACAGGATGTGAGGACATTTGTGAACTGAAAACATAATATAGTCCTCGCTATCTGCCTGTAAGGAGAAAGCAATGGAAATTCTCCTACTACTTATGAAACAGTGCCACGGTCAGGGAATGCATAGGTAACTTTTAGCATGTGTAGGCGTCTATTTGTAGGGAGAGCATTACGCCTAATTCTTTATAGTTTGTTGTGACTAAAAATCATCTAGATGGGAAGCATGTAGTCTAACTGCCAGCACTATTGCTGAGAGCTCATTGAGTTTCGTATTATTAAACACAAGAGACGTCTGGGGCTACTGAGCAATTGAAGAAAGCAGAACAATGTTAACCCTGAGAATGAGTGACTTTGCTGTTACCATATTTACAGTTGTGCAGGTGAGGTGGGTACAGATGGTAATACTTGTTTTTGTGGTTGGGTTTCATTTGATATTTTGCTGTTCTCAACTTTAATTTTTATGGAGCAATATATGAGTGTGGTCATTACTATGACATATATCCCCTAGACGACTCTATGTCACAAGCATACTTGATTGCCCCAGTGAGGATTGTCCTGCCTAGTGATAAAATATACTCTAGTGTGCTCTGCTGTATTTTAACTGGGTCAGATACTTGTTAATGATGAGTGAGAAATAGCTGTAGGGTTGGAACCACTTTTATTCCATAGTCCACAGCTAACTACCTTTGGAACTAGGGGATTTATGACTGATACACAAAATGATTTAGACATGGAGTAGAGGCAGCCTTATTTAGAGCAACTGATATAATCCTCAGAATAATGGAAAATGGTCCAATCAACTGCGTCATGGTGCATCCACAACATCTGCTTAGAGAAGATGGATTGATTTCAGATGAAGAAGGTCTTAGATTCTGGTCTTCCACATGTAATTATTCCCTGATTCAATCGTCTTCAACTTTTCCAAGTCCATACTTTTAGATACGATTAGCCAACTGCTTCTACTTGATAATCAATATGATCTAAAGGTCAGCAGCACCGTAATTCTCTAGATAGCTGCAACTTCCTGGTTCAGAAATACTATAGTATTTATAAATTAAGTATTTATAGTATACATTTGCTTTTCTCATCAAAGAAACCTCAAATTGTATGTTTCAAGCCTCTACATTGCTATAATTACAAAGAAGAAGGTGATAGAAGAAAATACCAGTCATTTGGAAAATTCTAGAAAAGAAAAGGATGTAGCTGCTTTTAAATATTTCAGCCTCCCTTCCTGCAGTATTACAAAAGCTTGTGCTGCACTGGATAAACCAAGGTACTGTCTCTTAGTAACTGCCTTTCATTTATAAATTCTTAAAAGCTACCTAAGTATGGCTGCATAAAGAAATGACTTAAAGGTGCTTTTCTTTAAGTCACTGCAGATGTCAAGAAACAAAGATTGTTAAATCACATCTGGATCAATGGGTTTCATATAAACTCTTAAGTATTAAACACTCCCAAATGATTACAGCTCTGCTTTCTTGTATTATACAACTATATAGGTGAAATGCTCTAACTAATCCTAGGGAGGGGGGACAAACTCTTCTTTTCTCAATAATGCTTTGAAACAGGGTGATGCAATTTGGGTTGTGACTTTTGCTTTATAATAGCCTAAATTAGTATATTACTTTGACATTAGTAAGTTCTTATACATTGCTTAATCAGTATCCTAACAGCATGTTGACTGGGTTGTATTTGAATGAGTCTATGACTAAATGATAGAGTCTTTTCTTGCATGCGTATGTGTATGCGAAGGTGACACTGACTAGTTGCAAACAAATGAGTGGATATGGACACGATCTATCTCAAGTTTTGGATTATGGTGTTATATTTTTATTCTTTGTATATTTGGATAACAAAGACAGATGTTGTATGTATATTACTATGACAAGCCTGACTAAATCAGCATAATGTATGTAATTACTTATCTAATTGGATATTGTTTATCTACTACTACCTCAATATGGAAATTTGTAACACTGACTGACTGGATGTACTTCTACCTGTTTTCCCTTTTTAACTACACCTATAACTAAAATCATAATACTATATATAATCAATGTTTTCTTTTTTCTCAACTGCTTTTTCATTCTTGTATTATGTCTGGAGCTTATCTCCCCAGGCCTCCGCTGAAAATGGACTTTGATTCCAGTCGGACTTACCCGGTCAACAAATGTAAAATAAAATAAATAAAAATAAATAAAATATTACCAGTATAGATATAAATGAGGACATTTCCAGTAGCTTTATATAATATATGTAGTTGCTTATAACATGACTATTTATTTTATTTATTTATTTATTTTACATTTGTTGACCGGGATAGTCCGGCTGGATGCATGTCCATTTTCAGCGGAGGCCCGGGAGAAAAGCTCCAAGGGTAAGCAGATACAGCATTACATAATACCAGCATTACATTATTACAAACAGACTATTTACAGAGATTACATAAGTAAGCAAGTTAAATAAGTTCCACAGGTTACAGTTAATCCTGAGCGCAAGTCAGGATTAAATTAAATTACACAGTAAACTGGTTAACAGATTTTTACACATTCTAGAGGGAGTTAGCCAGGCTTGATACATTGACATAGCCAGTGAAGTGACAAATGTTGTTTGAGTCTAGTTTTAAATTGACCTAAGGTGAAAAGTAAGGTAATATCAGCTGGAAGAGAGTTCCAGGATCTACTTACAGAGTTTGCAAAGAGAGAATCACCGGCTGTGTTATTAATTTTGCTAGTCTGAATTAGTAGTTTGTTAGAGAATCGAAGCGGTCTAGGATTGTTATAGGGGGTGATAATATTTTTAAGTGCAGGAGTATTGTCCGGATTATAGAGGATTTTATAGACCGTAATCAGTTGGTTATACTGGATTAGGCTGGGTAGTTCAAGCCACCCAAGCTGATTTAGATTGATACAATGATGTGTCCTAAAAGGCAGCCCAGTGGCAAACCTGGCAATGTGGTTGTAGCAAATTGAGAGTTTGTTAAGGACAGTCTTGTTTAAATTCGAGAGTAGAGGGGATGCATACAGAAGGGTTGAAAGAAGGTGAGAGCGAGCTATGGCAATTTTAGCTGGAGGGGTTAGGAAGGCTTTTATTCTGTAAAGTGACCCTAGTTTTTATTGATGGTTTTGATAGTTTGGTTAACATGTAGGTCAAATTTTAGATTATTGTCTATGATGACACCTAATAGTTTTGTAGAGGGGTCAGGGGAGATTATTGTGCTATCATTTGATTTTCTGGTAAAGGTGAAAGCGGTAGACCTACGTGTTGGTGAAAATAACAGCATTTTAGTTTTTTTGGGATTTAGGATCAGATGATGTTCAGAAAGCCAGTTTTCTATTGTATTAAAGGTGGTCTGGGTAGCTGACCATAACTCTACTGGAGATGTGGCTGAGCAAATCAGAGTAGAGTCATCAGCATATTGGATACAGCTGACTTTTGGGATGACAGCATAAAGGTCGTTAATGAAGATGGAAAACAGCAAAGACCCTAGTGTAGAGCCTTGCGGTACTCCAAAGGTGTTAGGTAGAAGGTTAGAGAGTTTGTTCTGCCAGAGGACAGCCTGCTGTCGACCATTCAGGTAGGACTGAAACCATTGAAGGGCTCCAGTATCTAGACAGAATGTTTGCAGGGTGTGGATTAAAAGTTGGTGATCAACCATATCGAATGCCTTGGAAAGATCCAAGAAGAGGGCTGAGGATATATAATTATTGTTGTGATTATGATTTATGGTGTTGGTAAAGGCTAGGCGGGCTAAAGTAGTGCTGTGATGAGGACGGACGCCATGCTGAGTGTCTGCCATAAGGTGATTCTGGATTAGGTGGTGCATGAGTTGTCTATGAATACATTTTTCCATAATCTTTGCAAGTGGAGAGAGTATAGCTATTGGCCTATAATTGGAGAATTCAGTAGAGCTGCCTCCTTTGTGAAGTGGGATTACATAGGATATTTTCCAGATGGTGGGAATTTTAGCTTCTCCTATGGTTTAATTGATTAGTATTGAGACAGGGTAAGCAATAGCATCAGCTGATTTTTGTAGGTACTCGGCAGGGAGTTGATCAGCAGAAAGTGTAGTGGGTTTTAATTTTTTGATCAAGGTACGGATAAGTGAAGTGGCGACTGGTTGGAAGCTGAATGCGAGTAGGTTTCTAGAGGTGCTACTTTCAGGACCAGGGGAGCTAGGAGGTAGTTGGCTAGCTAGGGCTTGAACTGTCTCAGTAAAGAATTGGTTAAAACTATCAGAAACATCTTCAGGGGTTTTATCAATAGTAGCAGCAGGGATTGGGGTTGAAGTTTGTCCAGGATGTAGTAGTTTATTTAAACATGCCCAAAACTTCTGAGGGTTATTTTGATTTACTGTCTGTAAATTACAGTAGTATTGTTTTTGTCTTGTAAAATTGATTTTTTGGTTTCGTTCCTGGATTTCCTGTATTTAATGTGATCTTGTGTGTCTTTAGAAGAACGCCATACAGCCCATGCTTTGTTTCTAAGGGTAATTTTGAGTTTAGACTCTTTAGAAAGCCATGGCGCAGTTTTTGCCTTGGTTTTCTTTGAACGAACAGGTGCATGCAAATCAAGGATCTCAAGGAATTTGTTGTTAAAGTATGCTACTGCTTCCTCTAAGGGGAGGTGTTTTAGAATAGACCAATTACATGAGTTTAGTTCTTGTTGGAATTTGGCAGGGTCAAAGTTTTTATTGTTTCTAACCTTTCTGAGTAAGGGTTGTTGGGAATTAATGGTTTTGTGCTTAATTACATATGTGAGAAGGTGATCGCTTAGGCCATCAAGGAGGGTACCAGAGGTGTACAGTTGGGGGTGACTATGTATGAGTACCCAGTCAAGTATACTTTCTTTTTGGTTGGGTTTACCTATCCTGGTAGGGGTGGATATAATTTGTTTAAATGCATGCAGGTTAATATGGGTGGTTGGGGATTCTGAGGAACAGGTGCCCCAGTCTATGTTAAAGTCTCCAAGTAGTAGGGTTTCTTGGGGGTAGTGACATGATAGCCAGTGCAGGATATTTTCAAATGTAGATATATTGTTACCTGGGGGAATGTACATACAGATGATATTAATGCATTTATTTTTATTAAGTTGCAATTTGGTGGCAAGAATCTCTGAGTTATTAATCTGAGGTGGTTGTATTACATCTATGGTGACATTCAACTCAGATATATAGAGTACAGCTACCCCACCCCCCTTCCTCGAAGCATGATCCCGCCTGTGTATGTTGTACCCAGGTGGTAACACTTCATTATCTTTAGTGTTAGGTTTTAACCTGGTTTCAGATAAACAGAGAATCTCAGGGGAGTGGACATCCAGAAGTGCATGCAATTCATGTACCTTGTTATTAATGCTTCTAATATTGAGATGACAGACTAGGAGAGAGTTAGTTGGCCTATTAATTGTAGGTTTGTAGCTTAGATTGCAAGTAGAGGGGGTATGTGTATCTGAAGTGAGTGGGCCAGGGTATATTATTCTAACTGTTTTGGAACTTCAAAGCGCTGCCTTTTCTTTTAAGCTTCTTTTAGATCTGTTCTATATAAAATGTTGTTTAGTAAACTTTTTTGAAATATTAAGAACTATTATTGCCTCTTATTATAAACATTTTCAAAGAATTTACTTTCTCTTACTTTACACATACCATTTAATTGAATAACTAACATATTATTTTAAGAGGTCAGAAAATCATTATACTGTAAATAAATAAAAGGAGCAGGCTGTGTTCAGTCTGTAGCGGATGATTGTTCACGTTTGGAGCATTCTAGGTACTTTTGACATCCCTCTGCTAAATGTATATATAACTTTAATACAAATAATAGTTTTTCTTTGCTTTTCAACTCATGCACAATTACCAATACAGAGGGATGGGTGGATAGGCACCTATTTGGGGTATAGGAGTTTAGAAGTCACTGCATCAGTTTTAAAGCTTAACACACTAACAGACAAGTTGTATTACTATTTCTCTGCTTATCAGGCAATGAATATTAAATTCCAATATGATGAAACAATATAAAGATTCACTTTCTTCTCAGCCACTCATAAAACCTGGTCCAGAATAGATGCTTTTCTAATTTCCCAATCATTGCTTTCTAACAGACTAAATTATGCTGTATCACCTAGAACTATCTCAGACCATTCAAAAATCAGTTTCTTAATACATTTTCAAACATATAAACAAAATGTTTCCTATTTCAGTAATTGGACATTAAATCCTAAAATCATTCAAAACCAAGAAACAGCACAGGAAATCCAAAATGTCATAGCCCAACTTCAAAATGACTTTATATCCACTCAAATTCCTTATGATATACAATGGGCAGCTGCCAAAGCGATCATTAGAGGGTATAATTATCCAAAAATCTGCATGGTTCAAAAAAAAAGTACAATAACTTTAAAAAGGAACTAGAAACTCAAATAAATATTGCTGAATTAGAACTTCAGAAAAAATACTCTAAAGACCTGGAGGAAAAAGTAATAGACTGGCAAAAGCAATTACACAAACACTATCTAGAAAATATCTCCCTGTTAGAATTAAGGTCAGTATATCAATATTCAGAACGGGCACAAACACCTTCAAAATTCCTAGCTAGACTAATTAACATAAAAACTGGCCCACCGAGAATTAAAGAAACAGTGTATGAAGGACTGATGAAGCACAAGGACCAGGATATTGTAGATGCTTTTGAAGACAAATATAAGAAACTATACAACACACCCTTATCACCATCTACAGACAATTTTAGTGATTTTATACATAATATAAAATTTCCACAAATTATGGAAGATCAAAAATAAAAACTCCTAAAAACACCCCTGCAACTAAATGAGATAAAAGCTGCAATAAACAAATTCAAACCGGGTAAATGTCCTAGGCCCGATGACTACACCTCTGAAATTTATAAACTATTCATGGAACCTATTTCCAAAGTATTATTAAAATGTTTCCACTTTATAATACAATATGGAATAACGGATAATTATTTAAATAACTCCAAACAGTACTAATTCCAAACCCGAATTCTGACCCAACAGATCCAGCAAACTATAGACCAATACCCCTGATAAATACTGACCTTAAAATCCTAGCTCATGTTATAGCAAATAGACTTAAAAATGTACTCCCTTCTATCATTTCCCAAGAACAAATAGGCTTTATGATAAACAGGCAAACAAGTGATAATACCCTCCTCTTAGATACCATTATCAGACTTCTTAACAGTGACAAATGCTCCAGATATGTCCTCACGGCGGATGCAACCAAAGCTTTTGATAGAGTTAATTTACATTTCCCATTTAATATATTGCCTTTATATGGTTTTCCTCAGGAATTCATAAGGATAATTAAGGTTGTATATCAGAAAGCTTCTACCACTATTCAGATAAATAAGCTCAAAACTAACCCTATACTGTTATCCAATGGTACAAGACAAGGTTGCCCTCTTTCCCCATATCTCTTTAATCTTTGTTTAGAACTTCTCCTTCTGTTTATTTCACAAAAAATCTTCCATCACATACCTAGAATCTATAATACAAATCTTATATTCTCTGCTTTTGCTGATGACTTAAATATTTATTTTCAACTTCCCACTACTGACCTCCCAAAAATACTTAAAGCTATAGATGAGTTCTCTGAAATCTCTAACTATAATTTAAATCTAAACTGCTGAATGTAACCTACCTGTCATCTCAGATGTACAGGTGAAATCAGCACTCAACAAAGCAAAAAACACAGCATCTATGGGACCCGATGGTATCCCCGGTTGCGTGTTACGTGAACTTCAAGATGAACTAAACCCGCACCTAAAAACGCTATTCAATCTTAGCCTCACTACAGGATATGTACCGGAACACTGGTGCACAGCAACAGTGGTCCCACTCCACAAAGGGGGAAATTCTACTGACCCTGGTAACTACCGACCCATAAGTCTGACCAGCCTGGTCTGCAAGGCTATGGAAAGAATCATCATGGAACTCATAAATGGCGACATTGGGGATCTACAGACCCATGATTCCACCCAGTTCGGTTTTGTAAAAGGCAGATCCTGCCACTTAAACCTGGTTGACTTCTTCGAGACAGTCACCAGTGCCATCGACGAGGGCAAGGCTGTCCACACTGCCTACTTGGACTTGGCTAAAGCCTTTGACACAATACCACACTCTGGCATCATCGACAAGCTCAGCAGCCTAAATGTAAATCCATATGTCACAAGATGGGTAGCAAACTGGCTAAAAAACAGAACCCATAAAGTCAAAATTGCTGGAGCCATGTCAGACTCAAAACCAGTCACGAGTGGTGTCCCACAGGGCTCAGTCTTGGGACCGCTCTTATTCGGCATTTACTTCTCAGATGTGAAAGCAAATATGGGAGGATTATGGCTGACAAAGTTTGCAGATGACTGCAAACTGGGTGCCATAGTCGATTCACCTGCTGACACACACATCCTACAGAAAGGTCTCACTGAAACGGACAACTGGTGTCGAAATCATGGCCTCAAACCTAACGCCAAAAAATGTATAGTCATCCCCTTTGGGAAAAACAAAGTACCCACAAATTATCACATAGACAATAACCCACTGAGTACGGAAGAAGTAATCAGAGACCTGGGGACTCAAGTCGATAGTGATCTCTCCTTTGACAACCATGTTGCCAAAGTGGTCAGAAAGACTTTCTACCTTACCCATCTCATCATGAAGGGATTCTCATCCAGATCAAAGGAGGTCATTGCACCTCTATATTCCTCCCTTATCAGGCCCATGATTGAATATAATGCTCCATTTGGGATGTACCTCACCCGGCACATACAACAACTGGAAAGACCCCAGAAGTACCTCACCAAGAGGATTATGGGTCTCAAACATATGCCTTATCCAGCTAGATTAAAGAAACTCCAGCTCTATTCAGTAGCATACCGCCTGCTAAGAGGTGATTTGTGCCTAACATATAAGGTCATGTCCAACCAAGAACTGATGGACATGCTTCATCTCAAAAAATCCAAATCTACCAGAACCACGCGAGCTAAAGATTTCAACCTCTGCACAAATATGAATAAGACATGCTGGAGGGATAGATTCATAACACAGAGGTTACCCGTACTCTGGAACAAAATCCCAGTTCATGTAAGACAGAGCCCTTCATTGGCACTGTTCAAGAAAAATCTCGATGCATGGATGGGAGATCGTAAGTTTACCCCGGGAGTCACCTCAGTGTCACTACTAGACAGAGGTATAGTATACTAAATAATGGGGTCCCACGTGTCACTACTAGAGAGATGCAGCTATAAAATACGGGGTGGCGGTAGCCACATCACTATTGGCTAGGCTTGTAAATGCCCCAGGGCAGATAGCCTAGTACACTACTATGAAACTATGAAACTATGAAACAAATCCCGCATATTTCCCATGAATCTTATAGGTCATAAGGAATTTTACTTTCCCATGACTGAGATCAAGATAAGTTACCAGATAAAATACCTAGGAATAATATTTACTCCTGACTTTAATGATATGATAAAGAATAACCTATTGCGTACATGGACCAGTAATGAAAGTGATATCAGTAGGTGGAGAATATGAATATGTCATTACTCTCAAAAGCTAGTGTTGTTAAGATGCACCTTTTACCGAGAATACTCTTTCAACTAAATGCTACTTTTTCAAATATCCCCCCCAAATTCTTCCTTGATATAGAAAAAGCTATATCAAGATTCTTATGGTACCCCAAATCCCCTAGAATTAAATATGACAAACTTGTACTTACCAAAGATAAAGGGGGATTGGGGATACCTGATTTCAAACTCTATTATAGTATAATTACTGCTTGCAGACTAATACAGATAGTAAGCCATGACCCATATGTAAATACCTGGACACCCCAATGGACCAAAATCTGGTCTGAACAACTGACATCACTTGGGTATATCAGCAAATCCCTACCATTTTTAAACCTAAATCAAAATGGCATATTCAAGAAGAATATACACCCACTAATTAAATACATGATTCTTACTACACAGAAATTATTTAAATCATTGCAATTATTAGATGATCTTGCCTTTATACAACCACTCCACCTAAATCCCAACCTACTAATAAACAATAAACCCTTAAATCTAACAAATTATCCTCTGATAAAAGATCTCACAGTATGGGAAATATACTAATGGAGAGAATCTAATAACAACAAATAAGACTAGAACTAAATCTTACTAAGAAATATACTGTTATTCTTACCCAAATCCATTATCTCATAAATGCTAAATTCTCACAAACACAAGTCGACTTGCAGGATATTAACTTAGTAAAACTAATACTAGAAAACCTTGAGATGAAACGGAAAACAATTTCTAGGACATATAAACTTGTAACGAACATAAAACACCAGAATTCTCTATTATTTTCAAACTATTGGCAAGAAAAAAAACAATCTCTGACAGATGAAAATAAGAGACTGGCCATTGAGAATATGATAAAATTAATTCCTTTTAAGAAGCTGCTATATACACAAATTATGATAAATAACAATGTGTACTATACCCCATCAAAACTAAATAAGTTCAATTCCAACTTCTCGCCTATATGTCCTCACTGCCCAAACCAAATTGCAGATATTCTTCATGTCATGTGGAAATGTAACAAGGTACACAACCTATGGTGCTCTTTAAGAGCTAAGCTAGAGAAGATGGGATATGAAAAATCAACCCTGTCATGGGAGACAGCTATATTGCACATTAACACGACTCAACTTCCAAAAATAAAAAAAAAAATTCCTTATCACGATGTGTGCCCTTATTAAATTTTATATCACTAAAAATTGGAATGTCACATCTCCAATTACATGGGAAGGCTTTAGCAACCTTGCTATTACATATATCTCATCTCACAAACTAGTTTATGCAAAAACAAAAAAGTAACACTATTATCAGAAATATTGGGGTTACTTACTAGTAATTCTTAACAAAGTAAGATAGTCTGTACACTGAGATGATAAGACAAATTTATATTATGCAATAACTGCATTATAACCAGTTTTTCTTTTTTTCTCTTCTTTCCCTTTTTCCTCTTTATACATCTAATTGTATTCCCTAATTACATTAAGTATAAGTGGTTGAATTTCTATATTTATCTTCTTCATAAAATATGTCCCTTATACTGTCTCTCACTTTCTTAAGTGATGTTAAAAACCTTTTAAACTCCATTTGATGATGTAGTGACTTCTATTGTATATAGTGTATATGGGTCTACTACCGGAGATCGAAATTACACTATTTTGAAATCCGGTAGTAGATGCCCTTTAATGCAAAAGTGCACTTCACCAAAAGTGCACTTTCGCGAACACCACTACACTGAACGGGCAATGTCCTCCACTGTGGTGCGGTAGTCATGTACCTTAGGGTTAGGGCTTGGGTTAAGGATAGTGGATAGGCCTACTAGCTATCCACTATTCTTAAACCAAGCCCTAACCCTAAGGTCCATAACCATTTGCTCAAGTGGTGTTCACAAAAGTGCACTTTCGGTGAAGTGCACTTTCGCGTTAGTGGGCATCTACTACCGGATTTCGAAATAGTGTAATTTCAATCTCCGGTAGTAGACCCAGTATATATATATATATATATATATATATTGATTGTGCTATTAGTTTTTTAAATGTTTCCTTTTTGTATGTACTGTTTGTTTTGTGTGTTTGATTGGATGTATCGCTGTTAATATCTGAAAATTCAAATAAAAAGATTTTGGGGAAAAAAAAAAGAAATACTATAGCCCATTCTGGTCACTACAGGAGTCACATATAATTGTTGTGGACCCTTGGTGTTAACTGTATATGTCAACAGTATGTTTAGCACACTTTTAAAGCAGGTATCATCTTGTATTCTGCTGATGAGACAGCCATTGTATACTGTAAGGTATGTACTTCTTAGAGTTGCTTAGAATCTAAATTTAACAAACTAAAATTTGGTTTATAAGAAGACCTCCGAGTAACATTTCCACAAGTAAGAAAGTCCTTTGTGGAGGTAAGTTTATGACCAATGACTGGTCACTTTTACCACATATTACATTAAGTACTGATATGCCCTTTCAGGTGCTTCCTTCATTAAAGCACTTATGCTATGACCTGGACCAATGCACAAGCTATGCCTAACGTATGACTGAGCCTATAATATATAAAAACTAGAACTTATACAGCATACTAAAGGGTATCTGACATTGGAAATGCATATATTTCTGTCACTCTACTCCAGCTGTTAGTTTGTGGTGGAGTAGTTCACACCTTCTTATGACAAGCTGGCAACTCCAGAACTTATCTTTGAAGAAGTCACTTAACCTGACAGTGCTCACAAGTTCCCGTGAAAGGGGCATTTGTGTCTAGGGCATACCTAGTTAACAAATATGTAGACAAATGTTGAGCAGACACAAATGGAACAGTCTATCACAGACCAGCCAAACAGCTAGAGGTGTTAAGTGGCCTGTCTATCATGGCACTGTGATGTGTACTTAAAATAATCACACCATGTGAACAGATTCCATGTTTTCAGTACTTCCATCACAACATGCATTAGTGGCTCAGCAAGTTGCATGTTTTCCTAAATATCTGGAAGACTAAAAGGCTATGGGGTTTATTCCCAGGTATACAGATTCATATTCTAATACTGACACTGCAGTACAGCACAGGGGTGGGGGGCGGGTCTGTCACCATGAGGTGCCATTCTTGAAATGAGATCCTAAACCAACCCCTCAATCTGTGTGAGTTGGTGAAATCTTTGTTGGACATTAAAGAATGTATGACACTTATCAGAAAGAACAGACATGCTTTTTTTATTAAAATTTAATCTTTACAATTCATAAACATCTTTCATGAAAACAGTCTTAAATATCTTGTGCAATATTAAGTGAATTAATTCAACAAACAAAACAATTTTGTACAAGACAAATCCACATTACAATTTTTGTTGTACAATACATTTTAATCTCCTCAGACACACACACACACGCACACACACACACACACACACACACACACACACACACACACACACACACACACACATATGTATGTGTCCTTGTGTGTGTGTGTGTGTGTGTGTGTGTGTGTGTGTGTGTGTGTGTGTGTGTGTGTGTGTGTGTGTGTGTGTATGTCACATGACTGGGTTTTAAAAATGTCAAATTTCATGTGGTTGAGACCAAATGGTCAACATTTTGAAAAGTCAAATTGTTGTACTAAGATTGTGGTATAGTGGGAACTGGAGAATTTCCCACTATAGTGCAATCTTGCAGTATATATATATATATATATATATATATATATATATATATATATATATATACATATATATATATATATATATATATATATATATATATTTAGAGGGGGGGTGGGGAGCCTTGCCCTCCCACAAAAACACTGTTTCTGGTGTTATTTCATTTTCTTGCTTTTCAAAATGTCTATCATATGGCTTTGACTATATGAAGTTTGACATTTTGAAAAGTTGATTATATGAACTAGATCCATATACATATATGGGTCTATATTATGTTGCCGAAAGCTGTTTACAGCGAATACGGCAACATCAACCCTCAAACAACGAAAACCCACTAACGCGAACGGCCAGGTCATTGATTTTTTTTTTCCCAGGGAAAAAAATCAACAGACCAGCCAAATACAACACACCACCTAAATCACTACAACTTTGCCCCCCACAACCCCCTGGGAAAAAACTGCTGACCTTGCCATTTGCATTAGTGGTTTTCGGTGTTTGAGAGTCGATGTTGCCGTATTCGCTGTAAACAGCTTTCGGCAACATAATATAGACCTTCACACACACACACACACACACACACAAACACACACACACATATATATATATATATATATATATATATATATATATATATGTTAAAAGTGGAGGTGAACCTTCCTAATTGGGAGGCTCTGCCTGGGTGACAATAAGAACTACACGGGAGCACAAAGAATTGACTTGAGCGCTTTTGTTCGTTTATTTCTTCACATCGAACTTCATCAGAAATATATATATATATATATATATATATATATATATATATATATATATATATATATATATGCACACACACACACACACACACACACACACACACACACACACACACACACACACACACACACACACACAGGTGAGGTAAGGCTCGGGTTTTAGCAGGTGAGGCTTGTCAACCTGGGAAGGCAGCCCACCTAGGACTAGGTCAACTCTGATTTAAAACCTCCGCTGCCTTGTGGCAATACCTAGTCATAGTGAAGGCTTCAGAAGTAAACCCTGAGGAAAAATCTGGAGATGGAGCACCTGAAGCAGTTTAAGGTTGAAGTTGACCTCACTCTGGCAGCTTCTGTGATGACACTGATGTCAAGTTGTACTGCCCTTGTCTTTCCCCTTGGATTACATCAGTGATGTGCAGAGGGGGATTCTGCTGCTGGGCATCAGCTGTTTCCTGAAATTCACTTGCCCAGGACTGTGCCCTGGAGAGGGTACTCCAGCTTTGCTTTGTGAGTGGTGACACAATACAGAAAGCAGCAGTTACCAGTAATAAGCCAATGCACTCAGTTGACCTAGAGTGAGGTGCCAGGGGCTGCTTCCAATGGTGGGAGAGACCCTTTGATCTCATTGGGAAGCTACCACCTTCCTTAAGCTGGGCAGCCCTCATCCAAATAGGTGCTGACTCACCACGGTCCACTTGTTCCACTGTGTGTGGGGCTTAGAAAACCTCCAACAGGTAGATCATTAACCATACACCTGAAAAAACAAAAAAGCAACAAAATAAACCAGCCTTTAGGCTAGGCACATGTAATGTAAGGATGATGACTGTAGGCCTTATGGAAGATCTGCAGAACATCAGTGATGCTTGGAAGAAAGCAGTCATTAACAAAGAGCTGAACAGATTTGAGATGGACATTGTGGCTCTCCAGGAAACAAGGCTGCCATCCATTAGATGTCTCAGGAAGAAGGACTTTACTTTTTTCTGACAGAGGAAGCTTCCAGAAGAGACCAGGGAATATGGTGTTTGTTTTGCAGTCAGAAGCAACCTTGTCAGCTCAGTCATACCAGCAAATATAGGAAATGACAGATAAGTGAAATTCTTACAAACACCAGTGGCCATGGTCAGCAATTTTAGTGTCTATGCTCCTGCTTTAACTTCTACCCAGGAAGTCAAGTACAAGTTCTATGATGAACTTAGTGTTGCCATAAATGAGGTCCCCTCCCATTAACATTATTCATTCTTTGTGACTTTAATGCCAGAGATGGCAATGACCATTGCAACTGGCCATCCTGTCTGGGACAGCTCGGAAAAGGAAAGATGAATGAAAATGGACAGTGTCTTCTTGAACTATGCTCCCAGTATGACTTTGCATAACCAGCACCTTCTTCAGTGTCAAGCCCCAGCCCAACGTTTCATGGCAGCACCCAAAATTGAAACATTGGCACCAACTTGACCTTTTCCTCATCAAATTCAGCAGTATGGGTAGAGTCAGGGTAACACGCAGTTGCCACAGCACAGACTGTGATATCAATCACTTGCCCGTGTGTAGTAAGGTGAATATCCAGAGATGAAGATTCTTTTGCTCTAAAAAGGAAGGGAGGCCACGATTTGACATAGGCCAGACTCTTGACCCTTCAGAAGTATGCAAGAACTTGAAGAAGCCTTGTCCTGCCTGGATGACATTGACAGCAGCAAGAGATGGGAAAAATTATGGGATGCAATCTGTAACACTGCAATATCTATCTCTGGAAAGAAGACAGTCAAGTGTGTTGATTGATTTGAAGCCCACATTGAAGTGCTGACACCCCTGATCGAGAAGAAGAGACAGGTACTGGCTACATACAGCTCCTCGTCTAATGAGGAGAACTTGCAGGCCCTTTGGTGTGCTTGGAGTTAAGTGCAGTAGGTAGTTCGGCAGTGTGCAAATGATTATTAGCTCCAACTTTGCATCAAGATTCAGCAGGTCATGGACATTAAAGCACTCTCTTCTGGAAGAGCCCTGGGAAAGATGGTATTCCCTCAGAAATCCTTAAATGTGCCACTGGTACCCTAATCTCGGAGCTGCATGCAATACCTTGCCACTGCTGAAGAGAAGGTACTGTACCACAAGATATGAGAGATGCTAACATAGTTACTATTTATGAGAATAAGGGTGACAAAAGTGATTGTAACAAATATCATGGCATCTCCCTTCTCTCTACCATTCAGAAGCTGTTTGAACGTGTTGTCTTGAAGAGGCTCCATATTCTTGCAGCGAGAGTTTACCCAGAGTTTCAGTGTGGGTTCAGAGCTGTACGGTCTACTATATGCATACATATTTTTCATATCAGTCTCATAAAATATTTATTTATTTATTTGTTTTACTTTTGTTCACCGGGATAGTCTGACTGGGTGTTAGCCCCTTTTCAGTGGAATCCCGGGAGAAAAGCCCCAAACCCAAAGTACACCACAATTTACAATAAAGTTAGCACAATAAACACACCATATGTGTCAACATATTTATTTTTTTATTTTTATTTAACATTTGTTAATTGGGAAAGTCCGGCTTGAAACAAAGCCAATTTTCAGCAGAGACCCGGGGAGAAACGCTCCAGACGCATATCTTTGTAACATGGGAGGAAACTGGAGTACCCGGAGGAAACCCACACAAACACAAGGAAAACATGCAGACTCCACACAGAAGGCACACCAGCTGAAAATCGAACTGGAGAACCTCTTGCTGTGAGGCGACAATGCTACCACTGCACCACAACAAATCTGAAAAACTCTGCAAACAAAGGACTGTGCTCCTTAAGGGCACTTATTAAACATCATAATCAGATATTCTAACTGCCTGTCCTTCAAAGTTGCATAAAATTGATACATTATTCCATCAATACCCAGAGCTGACATCATGTGATGCCTATTTAATGCCATTCCTACTTCCTACACAGTGATTTCTGTCTCTATGCATGCTATAAATTTATCAGGGAAAGGTGAATCTCTAATTTCTATATATAAGACCTCAAGAAACTTCTCCCCACTTCCTCTCACAGAGGCTGTGTTTTTTTTCCTTGGACAAGGCTTTGATGACCTATTTTTCAGATATGTGGGGTGGGGAAGAGGTTTGGGGGAAGGTTTATAATAGGTTTGAAGGGGTTATAGATTAGTACTAGGTTAACTGCCCCTGTGTGTCATTTTAAGCCTAGCCAATTATCCCATGTGAGAATCAAACCCTGTACCTTGTGTCTGTAAGGTAAACACCTTAACCATTACACCAACCTCCCACTAAAAATCCAGAACTTGTCCAGGATGGCAAGAGGCAATCCATCTTCATCCAAATGGGTGTGAAGCACAGTTTCATCCTTGATTCCATATGTGATACCCACCACTGCTACCAATATGTAATGGCCATCAGTATGTGTCATCCCCATGCTAGGCCAGTAATCAAGGAGCCTGAATATTCACCTCTGAGACTGGACAGGGAAATACACTTTGAATACAAATGGATACACTCAGTATTTCCAGAAGCAGACCTCTCTGCATCAAGTACAATTTCCCTTAAGAGCATACAGGAAAGGGCTCTGAATGTCTCTATAGCTGTCTGTCTCCAGGACCCCAGTCAGACTTCCCACTGGCACAGCTGTAGGGTTAGGTCCTCAGCTGAGCATCCAAGCCAAGTCCTCCAGCACCCTCTCAGTATACCCAGTGCATTCTGTCCCTGCCCCATGTAACTGACACACACACACGGACTTTAAGATTTAATTTTCAAACACACCCCTAGGAAAGGCTGGCACAGATTACCCATTTTACCAACTTACCCCAGACTATAAGGTAGGTTCATTGCCACCCAGTCAGTACTATAAGGCTCTTAACAAAGTGTGTCCAACTATACTGTGTAATATTCATAGTTATACAAATGGTAGTAGTTTGCAAAAACGGCTAGGCCTTCTGAAGTGGCCCACACAGTGTCACCAAATAAATATAAGCACTCTCCAAGATTAGATACTTTTGACAAGGACCAGCCACAATAAAAGTTTTAAATATATTTAATAATTAATAAAAGTACATGAAAATACTGAATATTCACAGGAAACCACAGAGTTCAGATCACAAGAAATATTGAAAAGAACATTGATGGACAGACTTATACAAATAAAGAAGAACAATATCCAAAGTGAGCTTTACAATATCCTTGACTGAATCTAAAATAATTACTGGTCCCTAGTTAAGTTACTTACTACTGCAAGGTAAGATGCTGTGGGTGAGGGTCTTTTTGGTCAGGCTTTCCAAACACTCTGAGATTTCTCTCTGTAATGTCTAAAATATAATCTCCAAGAGGGCTGGCAGAATGACCTCATCTGTTCACCTGATTCTAGGTTCTCACAGTATTGTCCTCTGAAGCTGAGGCAGGATGTTAATATAGACGGCCACAATACACATCCAAATGTTTATGGCAGTGCCTGGGCCTAATGATTTAACAGCTTATTTACGTTTTTTTCTTATTTTTCTTAAAGTTAACCTTTGCTGTGCCAGTATCCTCTATTAAAATATATACATTTAATTCAGCTACAACAATACATGTGCATTTCTCTTCATTTCAGCAGGGTACACTGTTGATGCATTTCAACACAAGCAAAGCTCACAAATACATTTTCAGCACAAGCATCTGTACAAAATCAGTTTGATATACAAATGACATACAGTGCTAATACATTTGTAACACAAGCATATTGTATAAATCAGTTGGATATTCAAAGGACATATCATTATTTACAAATCTCCAGCTGGCTGGGCTGGCACTTCCCCATATCATCACACCATAGGCCTTCATGCTCTATCTGCTGAGATGTTCTCATCTCTACTCCCAGTCCTAAATAGCTGCCCATGAAAGAAAAGCAGAGGAATTTCTCAAGTGTCCTGGCCAAAGGTCCTCATCTGTATAAATACTACCTGTAGTCTGCTCTATAAATAGGCCACAAGCCTAATAGGACTTCCCTAGTCAACAAAAATAAATAACTACCCTTTTGCACCTTGGGATGTCATCACCAGTTGTCTACCATTGTGTGACTTATACTGTCTCTACATTGCACAAATACAAGGCATGCATTCCATATCTGTGGCCCCATTTTACTAGATATAGGATTTGCCTTCATCACTTCAATACTCATGTGTGAGAGGAGGGCTGGCTTGTGTGAGATGAAGAGTCTTGGAAAGCTAGATGTGCTGTTTTCATTTGTGTCATTAAACTATTTTCTACATATTTCTGTCTGGATTGGGTATATTTATTTTAGGATGTCCACTGAGACTTCAAGACACAAACCTTCAAAAGCCATCATACTGCAGAGACAACGCCACAGAGCATGATATTGGAAAAGTTAAAATGTAGTGCAGGATTAAATCCCCATGTGTTCATTGGGCAGTTGTGCTCCCTCCACACTTTGAGCTTGTATATCATTGGGGATGTGTAGAGTAATACTGATACATTATTCCTATTACTGTACCTTCTCTAAAGTTTTAGTCTCAGGGTAAGAATAAAAGTATGTCTGTCGTATACTCACCTAATTCATAAGTCCTTGTTACAATAACACACTCAATACTGGGCCTGTTGTATGACTGAGGTATTCATTGTTGTCTGTATTATATATTTATTACCAGATATATGTTCCTCAGTATATTAGTGGAAATGCCAAATAATTAGTTTTAATTTGATGGTTAAATAAGTAAAACCTACTAGCTTCAGCTGCCTATTTCCATGGCTGGTTTGAGAGATTTTTATCTGCTTACTTTTCAAATTGCTATGCAATCACACATAGCATGTAGGGTTAATATAGACCCACATTTAGAGTCCGCACTTATTCAGATAATTAGAGTACTGGTATACTTTTCTTCCTTGGCCTAGGTGCTCTCAGACCAAGGAAGAATGTTGAGATGCTGTGTTGGACATTGATGTTTTTTTCAGCATACAAAAGCTGCTGCAAGATTTCTAATCTTCTCCTGTCTATGCTTATTCCTCAACCTAGGACCCTGATGTTCTGGTTGAAAGGTTGCCTGCCTCATTTCACAAGTCTGTATCAATGGCCTGTATTAGAAGCCTTACAATTAGGTCTTCCCTTCTACAAATAGCAGAAAAAGAGTTATTTGCAAATGCCACCAAAACACAACCGTCAGGTTTCGCTTTTACCAGACAACAGTTTGGTCATGTACTTCATTACTTTATTTGCCAGTGAATCATAATGTATAAAATTGAATATAGGTACTTCATAGGTCTTAAATTCATAGCTATAAGACTAAATCACCCATCTTTCCTAACATTGTTAATTAATCTAATGAGATTTATAAGCTGAAACCACGCTTTAGTCATCTTTCCTGACTCATATACTTAAAGCTGTATTTATGGTAGACAGATGGGAAAGTAACTGGATACAGGGGTGATTAACAGTTGTTCCTTGCTGAGGAAAAAACCCAAAATGAGTGAAACAGATTTTTTTACGTGATGATCTTTCTTCCTGTACTCGTGCTGATGAGTCAGAGTCAGGAAGGGAGGATGATAGATGAGTGCCATGAGCCAGGGGTAGGGAATGCATGAGCAAAGGGGACACTCACTGGTGAAATATGTTATCACTTTATAAAGTGTATGTCAGTTAAATGTTTTCCTAAGTCATTCCAGCAGACGAGCTGTATAAAGCTTGGCAAAACTCCTTCAGTCGGTTTTCCCCTTCAATAACACAATGCCTACTAAGAGTAATAACTTTGAACTTTGTAACAGAGTAAATACAGTGCTTCTCAATAATCAGAAATATTTATGGTCACAGTTATCAGTGAGAAGTGAATAATGGAATGCATGCTCACATTTGCTGCACTGAGTTCAAAATTAATGAAGAGCAAAGCCTGGTTAATGAGGCACATTTCGCAAGTATAAAATTCCAAATGTATGACTGTAGTTCCTTTGCTAATATGAGAATGAATGGGGAATATGTCATATGTTCTGCTGGGTTAGGTGCACAATTCTTGCATTTTATGATTTTTAGAAGGGAAATAAATATCTAATCAAAATATAAATGCATCAAAAGGTTATAGCAGTACCTCATGGTATAAGTTAAAGAAAGGAAAAAGTACTTTACTGAAGAGATGTAAATGGGTGAATTTATACAGCAATGTTCTAAGGCAGACACATCTGTATTGTTACCCATTTCATACTCCCGTGGCAATTTCACTTTTTGTCATCAAAACGCTTAGAAAACAACATTAGTACCTCAGAGGCTAGGCTTAGTTTAAAGCCAAACATATCAGCCGATAGCATTATTCAAGTCAAGACTGACCTTTCAATTAGAAAAGTGAACAAGCAGTTGGCTTCTTAGTTTCCCTACCAGAGCAGACCAGTGAAATAGGTTACAGGCTAACCTGCTCATTGTGTTTAAAGGAGTCCTGTCCAGTGTTACAGTCACAGTCAGGGGAACCACATTAAGGCATCTGTGAGCATGCGTAGAATCAGCGACGTATGGAGCCCTTCACCCTTATGTTTATTTCTTATGAGGAAAAGAACAGCAGTTAGGGCTATGCAAGCAACTAAGTGTTAAGGTTAAAATTTGCTGTTTGTATTTTTAAATATCATTCTCCAAGGCAACATGCATGCCAGGTTTAATCTGACTGTAATGATAGTTTTGGAGGTATGGAATCTGAATAAAAAATTTGCATCAGAAAAGTGTGTGCAGAAACTGCTTATGTGCTTTTATTTAAATGTTTATGCACATCTCTCTCTCTCTCTCTCTCTCTCTCTCTATATATATATATATATATATATATATATATATATATATATATAGATACACACACACACACACACACACACACATATATATATATATATATATATATATATATATATATATATATATATATATATAAAATGTATTTATGAACAAATGTATTAAGCTAACAAGCTGAAGACAGAGAGTACAACCTACTGGTTAGCAAGGTCAGCAAGAATATAAAGGCATATGCAACTGCTCATATGTTTACCAAGTGCCACATATTTTAAGTATATATTATGTTCGGAAAAGAGTACTATATTGGAATTGCAAGTATCCATGTATATAGTTCAAATATTTAAAATATGTGGGGGGCTACTCCCCCCACACCCCCTTACTATATATACTAACTCCAGGGTCACACTACAGTGGGGAAAATGCCATATATAACTTTCAGTGAAATGTGTTTCAGTGAATTGAGTTTTCAGTGAATTGAGCTTTCAGTGAAAAGTGCACACTAATTTGACTTTCAGTGAAATGTCCTAGACCCTTATAGCTATATGGGTCTGTGTTGAATGATCAAAATTACAAAACTTTGTACTCATATGGTCGGGACCGTATCATCGAAGTTTTGTAATCTCAAACATTTAAAAAAAAAGACAAATTAAAACACATATATGCAGGGGGGCAAGCCACCTGCACCACCCACGTGGGGGGGCTGCACCCCCCACACCTCCCACTATTAAAATATACCAACTCCGCGATCGCACTACAGCAAGGAAATGGAATAGTCCTGTTCCACATTGTACTGAGATTTCCATTTAAATGTTCAACAGACACAGCCCAGGTGACTAGGATCACATAAGAAAGAACAAAACATATTTACAATACAAGGATATGATAAATAACAAATACATACAACTATTTACAGATAAGAATATGCTACAACATTTAGTTAAAGAAGCAGTTTATAATATCAAAACATGAATGGAAAAATTTGATTATGCTTGGCAGAGATTTATGGATAAGATGTAGCCATAATGACTGAGATGGCTTATGCTACAGGAGTAGCAGCATATCATTATATAGAGAGCTATGAAGACATTAGAATAGGCGAGTGAGAATAGTTGCAAGAAAGGATACCATGGGGAGTAGACAGAGAAAAGGTAAGAGACGCATGCAAAGTTAAGAGGAGTAGAAAGGAGAATATGTCAGAGAGATGCAAAGAGAAGAGGAAAGTAGAACAAATGGGAATCAGGAAGTAAGGGGATGACAAGATGAGATAAGGAAGGATGAAATGGGGATAAAGGGGCATGAGAGAACAGCAGGATTCATATAATGTAACCTGAGTGAATGCAGCTGCATTTTGCTTTGATGAAGGGGTGTTCTTTGGGCTGTTGTCTGAAGTTCCAGATTGAGAGAGGAATGGAGTCCCCTAGTGTAGGTGCTAGGATGAAGACTGCATAGTCAGTGCAATAAAGTTTAGGTTTTGGAATTAGTAGGGTGGGTTGAGATCAACAGATGCACCTGAGATTTTATGTGGGGCTTTTAGTGAAAACTTTATGAGTGAGAGGGGAATGATGTCTCAGGACTTTGTGAATTAATGATCGTAGAAGGGAGGTTGGCTCTCAAATATACTGGGAGCCTTTTAGCTTTGTCTAGAGTTAGGCAGTGGTGTTTATTACTGGGGGAGTTAGTAATGAACTGGCAGATTTTATTGGAGATGGTGTGCAAGGTAGTGGCATTTTTCTTTCATGCTGAAGCTATAATGGGTAGTCCATATTTGAGTTAAGAGTATTCCTTTGCCTATGGCAGCTTTGGCTAGCTTTGACAGAAGAGATGATAGCTTATTCACCCAGAACAGTAGTGTAGTGATCTTTTTGAGTATGTTTTGAATGTCGTAGTGTAGTCATCTTTTTGAGTGTGTTTTGAATGTCTAATTTAAAGTTAAGACATTGGTCTAACCAAATACAAAAGTATATGAAGGATGTAATAGTTTCCATGATGGCATTGTTAACATCTTTAATATTAAGGAAGCTTTGTGCTTTGGCTAGTTTTCGTTGGTTACAAATAGCATTGCTTTTGTTTTTGAGGAAATGAGTTTAAGTTTCTGGCCTATTAGCCGCTGGTTCAGGGTTTGGGGGTAATTTTGCAGCTGTGTTTAGTCAGATTTGTCTGACTTGTACATGACCGTGCCATCTGCATAAGGAATTAGAGTTATATGTGGATGTTCAGATCGGAATTTGTTGATAAATATGGAAAATAGCAGAGGGGCTAAAGTGGAACCCTGGGGGACTCCTTTCATATGAGGAGCTATTTCAGAAGTGGTGGTGCCTACTGTCACCTTGAAAGATCTATTGGTTAGAAAATCTACAAATCAAGGTTTTGCATCATCACTAATGCCTATTTCAGTTAATTTATCAAATAGTAAGTTATGGTCAATTAGATTAAAGACTTTTATGAGATCAATAAAGAAGGCTCCTGTCAGGTTGCTTTTGTTCATATTTGATAGGATGTCATCTATGAGGGAGTAGAGAGTAATTATGGTACTGCGTCCATACAAGAATCTATGTTACTTCCTGCATCAAAAATGGTATTGATGTAAATAATTATAATTTGGTTGTAGATACTTTTTCTAGTATTTTACTTAAAGTGGGAAGTACTGAGATAGGACAGTATTGCTACTGGCCACTTGCAATATGCTAACTCAAGGTCATTGTACCTTGAAGGAATATGGTGTACTACAAGACACTGCAACCTTGGACTTAATATGTAATCCCAAAGTCACTGCTGCAGTTTTGCCTTCCCAGGAGCACAGTTATATTCCTCAGAATTAGAACAGTAATTCTAAATAATCATAGGAGTTGCAAATCTTTCAGCTCTAACTATGAGCTCAGCTTGATCTCAAAGACTGAAAATAATAATAAGGTATTATTTAATTACATAGAAGACTGAAATGGAAAAGAGTAAATTTAAAATGTTGTCAGTCAACAACAAAATCACCACCCAGTTGAAGGACATAGAAAATGTATGTGGCAAAGTATTTTACAAACTTCACTACAAACAAAGGCATATGAAGACAGGCTACGTGTATAGTGAGCCCTTTGCCTGAAGCTGAACTATCATTCTTGGAGAAAGTGATAAGGTGTAGCAGACAAGATCTGCCTTTGATGAAAAGATATTTCACCATATCCATAAAATAGCAGATTACCTACGCCTATTAGAACCATATCCATGATGATCCTATCCATAATTTTACAGAAAATACACAGCAAACGTATAGACCTGACTTTCATGTCATTCTTGAACTCTGGCAGGACAGAACCACACAAGTGGGTAAAAGAAATAAATCATATGGTCAACCACAGTTAACAACAGGAGAGGAAAGTACAGATATTTTACCTGATATTAACATTTGTGTATAACAGTGCTTATTAAACTTCTATATAATATAGACGATTATGAGGTTCCATCCTTTTGCATCAGAACACATTCTTTTTGATGCCACAAATATGGAACATACTCTGCTTTGAAGAGTTTATTTAAGAGTATACAGTGGAAATGTATTATCAGGAATATTGTCTAGGTCAAATGATCTAGCATTATTGATTTTATTTAATGATAACTCCACTCTATATCTGAAAAATAATCAAGCACAGTGTTTAATGGAAATCATTACTTAAAGCGTATGACTAGATTGTACAACAAAATTTATCAATCAGGATATATGATATTTGCATTGGCTCTGATAATAACTGATTATTAACTAAGGTACTACACTGTTGATTTTCCTGGTGGAATTATAAAATATATTGTTATTGCCCTCAGTTTTTGATGTTTATGTGCATTCATAATTACCCTCGGTTTTCTGAAGGTTTTGGTTAATACTGTTTGTGGTTTGTTTAACTCATTAACTCTCAGCAACTTCTATGGTCATTGTTCTAATATCACCCTAGGGCTTCTTCAGGTGGTCATCAATTTGAAGTTAATCCATCAAGTATCCTCTGTCGGCTACACTGTTCATAGATTCATAGTTTCATAGGTATATTCTAAGCTAACAACCACAACGGCCCCTATAAGCCTAGCAGTGCAACACAAATGTGGCTACAAATTTGATTTATATTGGGGTGACTTATTGACTAACTCTGTCCATCGGTGATAAAGGTGCCAGACCAGGGGTGAGTTTCTGATTGCCTATCTTTTGGTACAGGTTGCACTTAAATAGGGTTAAGGAGGAACTCTGCTTCACATAGATGGGGAGCCTGTTCCAGAGAATGGGAATTCTCTGAGAAACATATCTATCTCTCCAACATGTCCTATTTATGTCGCAGGCAAAATTAAAATATTTTGATGTAGTAGTTCTGATACTATTTGTTTTGCAGATGTGCAAAGTGTTCATTAATATTTGGTCCAGGGATGTCTTATACACCAGGAAAAGATCACCTCTCAGAAATCTGTATGATACAGAGTAAAGAGGCAGATCTTTGAGGCAGTCAGTGTAGGATATTATGTTTATTCCCTGCATTCTCTTTGTAAGGAACCTTTGTGATGGTACAGTTGCTGCATAGCTCTGGCCAGGTACATACTGAAGTGGCATTATACTTTACAATGGGTCTGATGAGAGCTGAGTACAGTGGTATGATGACCTCTTTGGACATAGATGCCATGCAAAGCTGAGCAGCATAGAAGGATTTTCTTACTAACTTAGACACGTTGGTTGAAGGCTATCTACATGAGTTCCCAGATCCATGACAAGTGAATCAACTTTTAGGGGTGATTTATTGATGGTGTAGTTACTCTGGGTGGCTGATTTCCCAAACGGTACTATAATACATTAATTAATACTGAGCTTTTAGCCATGGCTTTGGCACCAAGCATTTGTTTATGATAGATCTCTCTGAAGGTTGTTCTTATCTTGGAGGGATTCAGTGACTGTTCCTAGATTGCAATTATGTGTGAACTTGGTCAGCCAGTGGCCTTTAACACTGGCTTTGACATTCGAGAAGAAGACACCAAAAGGAGTGATCCCAGCACAGTGCCCTAAGAGACTCCACTGGTGACCAGCCTCTTTGTTGAGATGGCCTCACTGATCCTAACCTCTTGGGTCCTATCTGTGAGCCAATTAGCTATCCAGCATGTTATAAAGGGGCTTATGCCAAGTTCCATACGTTTGCTGACAATATCCAAGTGGCATATTGTATCACATGCTATAGCCAGATCTAGATAGGCAGTATGCACTGTTTTCCCCTCATCCATTGCTTTTGTAACCTTTTCAAAGAAGTCTGCCAGGTTCAATAAGAATGACCTTCTTTGACAAAGCCATACTAAGATGGATCCAGTGACTGGAGGTCTCCTATATGCTTGTTGATAATTTTCATGATAAATGTTTTCATTGCTTTGCAAATACGACTAGTCAGTCTAATGGGTCTATAGTTTCTAAGATCTGTTGAAGGTCCTCCCTTATAAAGGGTGATGACCATTGCAGTCCTCCATTCTTGTGGCACAAAGCCTGTTTTAAGACTAGAGTTAAATAGAAACTCCAGGGGTCCTGGCAATATATTTTAGATTGTTCAGGAGGCAACCCAGGGTGTTATTGGAGCTCACTGAGGCTGTGTCCTTGGCTTTAGCGAGCGCAGCCCATACATGCACCCAAGTTATAATGGGAGGTGTTATATTTGAGGCTGTTTCTTGGGGATGGTTGGAGGGGAGTGTGTGATATACCTTTAAGAAGCTTTCTAGTCAGCAGGCACATGTATATAAGTACTAAGCACGTGCAAGCTAGAGTGGCATTTTGAGTGAGCAGCCAGAGTGAAAGCATGCATGTGTGTAGTAGTCAGTCAGCTACTTCGTTTAAGTTTAATATTCCTGCTATCCATCCTGATGTGATTGTATGCAATAAAATACTTAAACGAACACCCAAGCCTCATCGTCTTATTCAGATATACAAGATGAGTGACATGGTGTCAGAATGGGACCCAGAGTCAAAATCATGAAGCTCATAGTTAAAGTTGTTGGAGTATACAGGAGTGGATCATCCCTATTGCTTAAATGACTCGCAAACAGGTCAGAAATGAATTCCAGGTACTAAAATTTTCTTAAATGATTTTTTACTTAACGAATATAAAACAAAGCACTCATAACATTCAAAACAAATTTCTAATTAAACGAAATGTCTGAAACTATGACATATTATTAAAAATATTCTAAATAATTACATAAAATGTATAAAAAAGGGAAAATGACTGTATTCTTTCTCTATGTACTACTTTTTCACATTTACTAAAGCTTTTTGAAGTATCCAAAGTGTGCAAATTGTTGGTAAGTATGTGTAATATTACAGTACAGTTATTTTGCAAAGTACAGCCATTTCAAAGAATATTTCACACAGTACAATTTTTCAAAAAAGTTTATTGTGCATTTGATTGTTATTACAAGTACCTGGTATGTGTGCATGTTCATACATAATTACAAGGGCCATATTTGCAGTGTGTTTAAACATAATTTGTTGGCATGGCAGAAGGACTTCGCAGACCAAGTCCGCTTGTGTTTAATAACAATATTGCAGAAAAGAGGAGAGGGTTTGAGCAAGAGTACAACATTTTCATACAGGCTGCTTTTTTCTGACAAAGACGCACATACAAAGGCATTTAGTCTGCTTAATTTAGCTGGTTCAGAAGCCATTGAAAGAGAGCATTTATTTGTGTATGCACCTACTGTGTATGCAGGGGAGGGGGTCCACCATATAGAGGCACGAGCTGAAACACAGGAAGACCTTGAGTGTTTAAAACATAAATTTAGAGAAATGTGTAACCCCCAAACAAATATTACAATGGAAAGGCAGTTATTTTACAGAGGAGACCAAAAGCCTGTTGAAAATTTTGCAGCATGTATAACCAACTTGAGAAATAAGGCTAAAAGGTGCAGATTTGGTGATTTGAGAGATGAGTTAATAAAAGACAGGCTTGTGTGTAGTATTAAAGATGATGCAGTGAGAAAGAGTTTGCTCCAAGACAGTGATTTAACTTTGAATAAGGCCATAGAGATTTGTCAGATATACGAGCTTACAGAAAAGCACACAAATATGCGTACAAATGAGAAAAGCACATATACGGCTTCTCCTATTGCTAATGTAGATAGTATGCAGCATGTGGTTAAAATGTACAGACCTAAGGGTGGGGCAGCTTCAGTGAAATCCAGAACCTTTCTAACAAAACCCAGAGCATGCTCAGTGAAGTACAGGGGTGAGTCAGCTAAATCAAAGAACATCTCTCCCCCTCCCACAGCCTTATAGTCAACTGTCACAATTGTGGTGGTATTCACCAGACTAAATGAGAAAAATGATTAGCTTTTGGTCAGCAGTGCCACAAAGGTAAAAAGTGGAATCATTTCAAAATGTTCTGTAAATCAAAAGAGGCTCATTTTTTTTATTAAAATACAGCATTCGGAGACAAGTTGATCAATTAGAAAGCTGTGACCCCACTTTTTATTATGATGGTGTATCTGTGCTTGGTGAAACAGTCAATGCAATAGATTTGTGGGCAAAGAATGAAGTATTTTGTACTGTTCAGATTAATGGGAGACCCATAGAGTTCAAAGTTGATACTACTTCAAAGTGCAATGTTTTGTCAGCAGAAATGTTTAGTAGAGAAAAGCTGATGAGAGGCTTGATTTGGTGAAGTGTACCAAGTTTGTTGCTTATGGTGGTGAAGAAATTCAAACCAAAGGCTCAGTATTGTTTTCATGTTAGTCTACTGGGAACAGCTATAACTTGAAATTTTACATAGTCAAGAGACAATTGCAGTCATTATTAGACCTCAGAGACAGTTTAAAAATGGGGCTGCTTTCATTTAATAACGAAGTCCGCCAGGTAAGCTTCAAGGATAACAGCTCCAATTTAGCCCAGACTATTTTTTCTGACTATGTTGATCTTTTCAAGACAAACTAGGCAAATTCCCAGTTGTGTACTCTATGAAGCTAGACCCTGAAGTCAGCCAAGTCATCAGACCAGCACAGAAGGTTCCAGTAGCTATGTAGAACAGAGTCAAAGCTGAGCTAGACAGAATGGCGCACCAAGGAGTAATTTGTCCAGTAGAAGAACCAACTGAATAGGTATCCTCCATGGTGGCAGCTCATAAGAAAAGCTCATATGATATTAGAATATGTATTGACCCAAGATACTTGAACAAAGCAGTAAAACAACATCTAATGCTCACAGTCGAAGAAGTCACTGCTCTTATGCCAAATGGCACTGTTTTTTTCAGTCTTAGATGCAAAAAGTTAAATTTTGCTTGACCATAAATCTTTACTGCTAACCACTTTCAGTACACTATTTGGAAGGTACAGATTTTTGAGAATGCCACTTGGAATAAATTTTGTCAGTGAAGTCTTTCAGCGTGCAATGGAGCAAATGTTTTCTACCTATCCATGTGCTATTATAGTAGATGATATTCTTGTAGGAGGCAATGGTGAAGTTGAACATGATAGAAACATCAAGAAAGTTTTGGAAAAAGCTCTTGAAGTGAATCTTAAGCCAAATCCTCAGAAATGTAAATTCAGGCTACTAGAAGTTACTTATGTTGGTCATTTGTTTACCAATTCAGGCTTATGACCAGATCCTTCCATGTAAACATCAATTCTTGAGATGCCAGCTCCAGACAATGTCCAAGCCTTACAATGTTTTCTCGGCATGGTCAACTATCTAGGCAAGTTCATTTCAGATTTGAGGCAACTTTCAGCATCGCTCAGAGAGCTGACATGCAAAGATGTATCCTGGTCCTGGTCAGATCAACACCAAAGTGCCTTTGATGTCCTGAAACAGAGAATTGCCAGTCCACCTACTTTAAGATACTATGGTGCTCAAAAAACAGTAACCTCTTTCCTGTGATGCTTGTAAGTTTGGTCTTGGTGCAGTCATTCTTCAAGGAAGTAGACCAGTAGCCTATGCATCAAGAACTGTAGCCCAAACCAAGATGCAGTATGCTCAGACAGAGAAAGAACTCTTGGCAATTGTGTTTGCATGTTCGAAGTTCCATGATTATATTTATGGCTGACCTATTCAAATGAAGACTGACCACCAATGTCACTATTTTGAGAAAGCCAATGCACACAGCTCCTGCTAGATCACAATGCATGATGGTCAAATTGCAAAAGTACAATTTCAGTCTTATTTACACAAAAGGCAGACTTCTCTATCTTGCTGATACTTTTTCCAGATTGCCCAGAAAAAACACTGAACAGCATGAAAATGAGAAACCTGATTTTGAAGTCATGGAAGTAAGAAATTTTTCTTCCACACATCTTGATGAGCTTAGAACTCACACAGCTTCAGATCCAATTTTCCAGAATCTCGACCACTTCCTCAGTCAAGGATGGCCATCAAAGCAATCTTGTTTACCTGTAGGTGTGCAGCAGTATTTTTCTTACAGAGATGAGATTTTCTTTGACAATGGTATCATCATGAAAGGTCCAAAAGTGATTGTTCCAAAATCCTTGCAACATGAGTACATTAAGATCTTGCATCGTGGCCACCCAGGAACTGACTAGTATTTTGGCCTTCTACATCAGAAGATATTGAGAAAGAACTCTCATCTTGTTCTATTTGTAATAGTACTAAACGGCATCAACAAAAAGAACCAGTTCAGTTAAGCCACATTCCTGAACTACCTTGGTCGGCAGTAGCCATAGGCATCTTCAAGGGAATGGGTCAACATTATCTGGCATTAGTAGACTCTTATTCAAACTGGTTTGAGATTGACCTACTTCCTATCCTAACATCCAATACTGTCATTATTAAGTTGAAGAAGCAATTTTCTGTCCATGGTAGTCCACACAGAGTCATTTCTGACAATGGTGCACAGTTTCTAAGTCAGCAGTTCAAGAGATTTGCTGAAACATGGGATTTTGTTCATATTACGAGTGCAGAACCTCTGTTAGAGAAATCAAAATGAGACAATACCGATGTTTTTCTAAATTTCCTGAATCTCAGAAACATTCCTCTCAGAAACATTCCTCGCGATAATCATCTTGGTTCACCTGTCCAGAGACTTATGTCAAGACAAACCAGAACCACACTACCAATCAGTAGCAATTTGTTGGTTCCACGTGCTAAGAACAATAAAGCAGTGAAAGCTCAACTCCTGAAAAAGCGTTTGTCCCAGAAGTCCTATTATGATAAGACTAGCAAACTGCTCAATCCATTACAAGAAGGAGATATAGTGAGGATGTAGACAGCAAAAGGTTTTGATTGGATTGGATCTTTGAAAAGTTTGTGTCAAGAGCAGAGATTGTAAATCGTGGAATCACACTGAATAGAATTTAGGCAGAATTGGAAACTTAAAATTACCAGTGTGCAAGACAATGTTACAGCATCTTGCCTGTAATAAAGACTCTAGTTCTCAGAGTGAGTTATCCAATGATGTTCCAGTACCAGAGGACATTCCAGCAGATATCCCTGTTCCTGAGAATATCCCCAAGAGTCCTAAAGCATAACATTTACCAATGACTGTCCTTGTTGCTAAACCCAGTCCTAATTATTACATTACAAGATCAGGTTGCATTTCCAGACCTAGCTCCAGATACACGGCAACCTACACATGAATGTTGTTTTGTTCATTATTGTCTGTATAATTTGCATGCCTATTCAAATGTCATTATTACTGCAAGGCAGCTCAGTAAAGAGGAGATTGTTCAGGAGGCAACCCAGGATGTTATTGGAGCCCACTGAGGCTGTGTCCTTGACTTTAGTGAGCGCAGCCCATACATGCATCCAAGTTATAATGGGAGGTGTTATATTTAAGGCTGTTTCTTGGGAATGGTTGGAGAGAAGTGTAGATCAGAGTGCATTATATACCTTTAAGAAGTTTTCTAGTCAGCAGGCACATGCATATAAGTACTGAGTATGTGCAAGCTAGAGTGCCATTTTGAGTGAAAAGACATAGTGAAAGCATGCATGTGTGTATTAGTCAGTCAGTTTATTTAAGTTTAATGTTCCTGCTATCCATCCTGATATGTTTGTATGTAATAAAGTATTTAAACAAACATCCAAGCCTCATCATCTTATTCAGATATACAAGACAAGCAACAAGGAGTTGGAATTCAATTTGTTTGCTAACATGTTCACTATATCTCCAGGCTTGGTGAGTGTGGCACCATTAACCACCAGTTCAGCACATTACTTATGTTTCAATAAAACAACCAAAACAGCCAAACACAGAAACACAGCAGAAGTCAAACGGCTCCACAAGAACTTCAATAAATATAAAACTTTAATAAACGTTGAGGGCTTTCACAATCAAACTGATCGCTTCATCAGACCATTGCTTATGTTATGGTTATTTTTCACCTAAGAGGGTATCTTATCCTCAATGTTGGCCTTGTCTGACCTAATTAGCCCTCTTAGCTACCTATTTAGTTTGATAAGAGAGTTTTTATTTTGATGGGTATTACCCTTACTGATTTTTACCATAATTGTTTCCCTTTTGTTGCATGTCCTGTTTAATTTGTGATGCCACCTGGTTAGTTTCTTTCTGGGGCTAGCACTAGGCTTAATTCGAGTAGGTAGTGCAGCGTCTATGCAGCCACTGACATAGTTGTGCAGAGTTTATGACAGTAATTTAGCATAGGTTGCTGTGTTCTCAGGGTTTGGAGAGGCAGTGAATTTTGACAAAACATCACTTAATAAAAGGTAGTTTGCCTTGGAATGGTGCCTTATTGTTAGTGTTTTCTTACTGGGGTTACTGAGTTGGTTTTGATTTTGAAGGAGACAGCTTTATGGTTGGACCTTACCAGGGAGGATGAGACGTGGGGGTGCAGCGTTCTCCCATATCTGTGAGTATGAGGTCCAGTATGTTAGAGCCTCTAGTAGGTGTATTAACTATTTGGTCAAGGGTGTTTGATTTAAAAACTCCAGGAATTTCTGTGCCTGTAGATTTGAAGCCATGTAGGAATCTCATTCTATAAGGGGTAATTAATGTCTCCCATGAGTACAGTGATAGATTGGGTGGTGTCTCCAGTAGGACCAAGTATGCATTGTGAGTTTCTTGGGATATAGAGGGTAACATACGGCTAGCTAGGATATTGAATGATATGGGATTTTGTCTATGGTGATCTGCACGTGGAGGAACTCCAGTGTGTCATCCTGTTTGACTATCCCAGAGGTATGCTTCTTATTGATATATATATATATCTCAAGACACTTCCACCTTTAGTACTTGACTTTGCAGCTACTGGTCTACAAGTGTGGAAGGTACTGAAACCTTGCACTGCTGAGGTACTCTCTGTAACTTTAAACTACGTCTTGGTAACTGCATAGATGTCTATATTCTCAAGGGGCTTGGAGGCAGTGTATTTTTTTTTATTTAGGCTTCTGGCATTGAGCAGTAACACCCTGAGGTTGAGTTGAGTTGATTTTGGTATGTCTGTAGGTTTGCCCGTTTGGCATTGCCTAAAAAAGGCACTACAGTATTTGGTAAAGGGTTAGCCAGTATTTGAAAGAGTACATGGGAAAGGTGAAGATCGTCCTTGGCAAAGCATTGTGGTTTGCTAACCATGTCCTTCCAAGCCGTCAATATTAGATACCCTTAGAATGATATCAGAAAGACCGCCAATTGTTGAAATCAATAACATTTTTCTCATATTGCAGTATCATCCTTGGTGATGGTTATATGCTGCTCATTCCTAGGCTCATACCAGCCTGAGACACATAGTCTGACAGCTCCATAATGTCTGTCTTCATATAGTCCAGGGAGGTACATCTCAGATCATTTACACCTACATAGACTATGATGGAAACCCACTGGTGCCTGTGGTATAATGACTTGAGTGTGTGCATTATCGGTGGTATAATGACTTGAGTGTGTGCATTATCTGGCAGATCCTGGCTCCAGATAAGCAGCTAACAGATGTCTTCTCCTTGTTTAGCCTGGTTAGAGGGCATCAGTATGTCTTACAATGGATTCACTTAAGATGAGAATGCTGGGAAGTGTGTTTGCTTGCTTTAAGGGCTTACTGTTTGGGGCTCCCTTGAGAGTGACTGTATGTGTGGTGTTAAGTGTTTTTTTTTTTTCTGGGTGCCTTTGAGCTTGCTATGGCATAGCTTTGCCAATGAGTAATCTAGCCAATCTTTGCTGTTTAGCAAGACTGCTTTTAAATGCCTCAGCATAGTGTGTGTGTGTGCGTGTGTGTGTGTGCGTGTGTGTGTGTGTGTGTGTGTGTGTGTGTGTGTGTGTGTGTGTGTGTGTGTGTGTGTGTGTGTGTGTGTGTGTGTGTGTGTGTGTGTGTGTGTGTGTGTGTGTGTGTGTGTGTGTGTGTGTGT
This sequence comes from Protopterus annectens, assembly GCF_019279795.1. NCBI lineage: Eukaryota > Metazoa > Chordata > Ceratodontiformes > Protopteridae > Protopterus > Protopterus annectens. Next base: position 1,346,949,015 of record NC_056743.1, on the reverse strand, counting down.
GTGTGTGTGTTGTGTGCTATGTGAGATGGGTGATGTGTGTGTGGTTCCAACAACCAAATGTGTGCTTTTATGCGAAAGATTAGCCTCCAGTAGCATTGTGTACTGCTTTAAAGATTAAGCAGTTGTCAGTAAACATGAAACAACTGCTACATTGTCTCAAGATGTCCATCTCTTCCAAGCTGTCTACAAAAAAGTTAGGAAATTGCACATCCATGCTGCCCACTCCTTTGACTGGTGAGATACAAGGAGGTGAGGTGATGTATTGTGGTTAGAAGGCTATTAAGAGCGTTTTTTTAGTGCAGACTAATAAGCGTAATTTATTGAGTTTGATTATGCTAGGTAAATGCAGCAACATTCATGGAACCAGATGATATAGTAAATCTTCTGGCTGAGAGATTCAACTCCAACTTTGCCCCATTCTCACCCCCAACTGCCCCCCATCAGGAATTACCATCTTACCTAATCCTTCCAGCTATCAGTAGACAGCAGATCTTAGATGCACTCTCTAAGGCCAAAAATACTGCTTAGATGGGCCTTAATAATATCCCAGGATGCCTCCTAAATAGCCTGAAATATGACCTACCAGGGCCACTAGTGTCACTATTCAGTCATAGGCTCCGCACAGGCTTCATGTCATGTGAATGGAAGACTGCAGCTGTCATCCCTCTGGATAAGGGTAGACCATTGACTAATCCTGGGAACTACAAACATATTAGTCTGACTAGTCTCATGTTCAAATCCGTGGAAAGAATTATCATGGAAATAATTAAGAATGACAATGAAAATCTTCAGACACTGGACCCAAACAAGTTTGATTTTTATCAAAGGTAAGCCATACCTATTGAACCTGGTGGACTTTGTTGAGAAGGTCACCAAGTCAATGGATGAAGGCAAAGTGGTGCATGCTACCTACCTTGACCTAACTACGGCATTTGATACATTACCCCACTCATGCATTGTAAACAAACATGGAATTACTCATAAACCCCAATGTACCATGCTGGATAGCCATCTAGCTCACAGACAGGACCCAGAGAGTTAGAACTGGAGAGACCACCTAGAGAAAGAGGCCAGTCAGCAGTGGCATCCCCAAAGGCGTTGTGCTATGTTCATTCTTCTTTGGCATCTATGTTTTTGTAAGTCAAGGCCAATGTCAAGGTCCCTTGGCTTAACAAGTTTGCAGATGACTGCAAGACACTAACACCCTATAGAAAGGTCTAACACAGATAAATGACTGTTGCCAAAGTCAAGGCTTAAAACTCAAGTCCAAGAAATGCATAACAGTACATTTTGGGAAGTCACCTACCCAAAGAAACTGTCATTGATAAAACACCCTTAAAAGTAGACACAGTAGTCACACATTTGGGAACTCATATAGATAGTAACCAGACTTTTGATCAACATATGTTTAAATTTGGAAGAAAATCATGGTTTATAGGTCCAGGGAAGTCATTGTGCCACTGTACTTCCCCCTTCGGTATGTACTTGACCAGGCACTTGCAACAACTGGATCATCCACAGATGTTCTTCACAATAACAATACAGGATGTAAGCATAATATCCTATGTAGATCACCTCAAAGCCCTATCTCTATACTCTGTTTCCTACAGACTGCTGAGAGGCGATTTATCCTTGGATCCCTCTCTGATGAACCTTTTACATATCCACAAAATGAACAGCACCACAACTACTAGATCTAAGGATTTAAACTTTGCTTGCGACTTAAGTAGGACACACTGGAGGGGCAGTATGTATCTTAAAGAATCTCTCAAATATGCTTCACATCCATGTGAAGCAGAGCCATGTTCTATCCCTGTTTATGTGCAACCTGGACCAGTGACTGGAAATTGGAAATTCACTCCTGGTCTGACATCTGTGTCTCTCTGATGGATAAAGGCAGTTGTTAAAGCATGCCTTAATGAAGATAACACCCCCCCCCCCATAAAATAATGTCTAAGGCACAATAGCTCAAGGGATGCATTTGGGTTTCATAGCTATGCTTATAAAGGCACCAGTGTTCATTGGCCTAGTATATACCTGTCAATCTATGTTAAACCTTCACTGTCTTCCAAACACCACACACAACAGCAACTATCTCCATATATTTAATACAGGTTGAGAGTTTCATGCATGTCAGGTGGAGGCTGGAACAGTGAACAGTGCCATGTGCCACCACTAGCCCACTTTACAATGGGTATCACAGCTTCATGTGCAGTGTCCTCATCTGCTGCTGGGTCACCACTAGCAGCAGCTGCAGCATAAGTTAAGGTAGAGGCCAATACAAAGTGGGTAACTGTTATGCCACACAGTGCAGTTCACTGTGGGAGAATGGAAGGTCACACTACTAGTGGGTGTATGTCCACCAGATGTACAATAAACGGTACCAATGTGTCCTGGGACTATAACTCATACTGCATGTTGATATGATCATCAGACCTAGTAGCAGACTAAATTCAGCCCATTGTTGTTGTCCAACATCCTGAGATATCACTGTACTGGCGATGTTCCTTCTAGATATAAATGCATTACAAACTATGTGAGAATGTTAAACTCTCATGCCCTATGCCTCATGTTGAGGATGCTACTAACAGTTGCAGTCCCATAGTAATATATGAAAAACCTATCTGTGGCAGCAGTCCTGCATTTCTGTACCCCCAGTGTACCTAGAAAGGACAAGGAAGTGGTAACTGCTTGCAGCATTACATGGGTATTCTCAGACAGTTACAGTGACAATATGTCTTAATACATATCTGGCTGGTCTCCATGAGAGATACAATACCTGCAGGAATGATGCCTGTCTTCTCAGAATCACCAAGCAGGAATGCCATAAATGATTAATGTGAAGTTGTTCTATCTCACCTTTCATTCTTACAGATGGTTTCAGAGCCGATCCTTGGCTCTGAGTTAGCCTACTACAAAGTTTGAGGTCTTCAAATAGCTTGAGGCCAAGTACCTATCCCATGATGCACCTAGAGTTACCGCATATCTAGTTTTCAGCTGCAAAAGATCGGAGGGTCTCACTATCTCAGGCCCATAAAAACCTTACTATTCTATATTTTTTCAAATATTATTGATATACTACCCCCAAACCAACCACCCCTGACACTAAAGTTCCCATTGAAATTCAATTCAACTCCCACTTTGTGAACTCAATTCTATCCTTAGTATCACAGAACAATTCCTACCTCACTACCCCCCCAACACAAATAACACTAATACAAGCTTTACCCTCAAAAGAGTTTCCACCACTTCAATCAAAAGCATGCTGTTCAAACTAAAAACCTCATCAACAGCAGCCGACCTACTCCCCAGCTATTTCTTGAAACTCACAGCAGATGCTATTGCTATCCCAATCTCCACTCTCATAAACAGATCAATTGTTGAAAACTATGTACCTAAACTCTGGAAAATATCCTATGTTACACCCATACATAAAGATGGGACCTCTACTGAACTTAATAACTACAGACCCATTGCTTTACTCTCCCCCCTGGCCAAAATCCTAGAAAAATGCCAACTTTGCTTGAGATGTTGCCTGATGAGGTCTTTAAAGGAGGCTTTGGATGATGTGTTTTGTATGCTAGTGGGGAGAGAGTTCCATTTTTTAGCCACTGAACTACTATATAGTGTGCCTCCAAAGCTATTGTAGTTGTTGGTAACTTCTAGTAGTAGTTTGTTTGATGATCTAAGAGGCCTTTTGGCTGAGTGATGTTGTACTAGGTTTTTGAGGGCAGGACACGTACTGGGGAGGTAATAGAATGACAGAGGCAGAGTTGATTGTAGGTTAGAAGGTTGGGCAGTTCAAGCCAGTGGAGCTGTCTCAAAGCAGTACAGTGATGAGTTCTATATGAGCAATTTGCAGCAAAGCAGGAAATTCTGTTATAGCAGGCTTCCATTTTGCTTAGTTCAGTTTTGTTGAGATTAGTCAGAATGAGAGCTGCATAGAGTAGGGTGGATAGAAGTTGGGAGCAAGCAATGGCTGATCTTGTGTTGTTGGTAAGAAATGGTTTGATACAGTAGAATGATCCCAGTTTGGCATGTACTTTTTTAATAGTTAAGTTGAGATGACTATCAAATTTTAGGTGGGAGTCTATGGTTATTCCCAATAGCTTAGCCTGTGCCATTGGAGCGATTGGAGTAGCACTTGTGGAGTAGATAGTGAATTGACTGCTATCGGTGTTTTTGTTAGAACTGGTTATAATCATAAGCTGAGTTTTCTTTGGATTGAGGATAAGTTGGGCTTTGGTAAGGTAGTTTTCAACATCAGAGAATGCTAGCTGAATTGTTTTCAGGAGGGTGGTAATGTTTTGTGCAACACAGATTAAGGTAGTATCATCTGCATACTGAATGATAGATGCATGCTGTGTGGAGGTATGGAGGTCATTTGTGAAAATTGTGAATAGTAGTGGTCCTAAGATAGAACCCTGTGGGACTCCTATAGTTATGGGCAGCTGAGGAGTGAGAGAATTTTCCCATTTCACATCTTGGTACCTGTCAGTTAAGTAGCTTTGGTACCAGGTAAGAGTGGAATTTGATAGGTGATATTGGTTTAGTTTGTTTAGCAGGATTTGGTGCAAGACTGTGTCAAATGCTTTGGACATATCCAAAAAAAGAGTTGACACCTGCAGGCCTTTATTTTTGAGATGGTTTACTGTGTCTGTGAAGCAGAGCAGGACTGTAGTGGTACTATGGGCAGGTCTAAAACCATGCTGAGTAGGTGACAGGATGTTGCTGTCTAGGAGATATTTTAGCACCTGGGTATGGATGCAGTGCCATGACTGCTCCCCAAGCTAGTGAAAGCGAATATGGTACACGTACTAAACCTAGAATACTCGATAATAGTTTTCACTTTTACTCACAAACACTGGCTAATGCACAATGTATGTACTATACCTGTGGACTATGTATGTATTCTACCTATGTTCCAAATTTCAGCTGTACACCACAAATCTATTAATTACCTTTATTTTTAAATTAATATTTTCTTTTTTGTTCTCTCCGTTGTAACTGTTGATGTGCTGCATACCACTGTAAAAACATGTCTATTGTAATTTGTGTGTATACTGATCATGTCTAAATATCTAAATGTATCTGTAATTTTCCTATGTGGAGCTTTTCTCCCCGGGCCTCTGCTGAAAAGGGGCCTTTTTGGCTCAGTCAGACACCCCTCGTTAACAAATGTAAAATAAAATAAATAAAAATAGTAAATAAAAACTAGTTGTAGTTAGTTAGTTAAGCTCTTACAGCTTTCTGTGTAGTTTCCCTTCCCCTGGTGTGCCTTTTTCATAGCTTAATATTTGGCCTCGTTTTTCCTTAGGCCTAGTCAAATTCTAGTGTTTAAAAACTGTTTAAAGAGTGACTTTCTGTCACATTTTTTTCTTAGAAATAGTTAATATTTAAGAGTGTGTGCTTAGATAGTGACCTTTTTGTCACAGCTTTAAAATTATCAGAACTACGTTTATTAGTATATAGCTTTGTTGTTTGTATTTAGATAGTGACTTTCTGTCACAACTTGATACTATCTGCTTAGATAAATAGTCTGTGTGTGACCTGTTAGCCATAGTTTGAAGGGCTTGTGTCATTTATATTTAGTCTGTATTTTTAGAAAGGCTTATTGTTATATTTTATTGTTGTTGGGCGTGTCTAATTTTTTGTCAATGGCTGATGATAAGGGCAAACACCCTAAGTCAGGGTTTAAAAAAATGCCCTAAATGTAGGCAGAAAATGTCTGTCACTGACAGTCATGTCAACTGCATTTATTGTTTAGGAGCATTACATTTGCAAGAAACATGCTCCATATGCCATTCCTTTTCTTCTAGGGTTCTGCAGGAGAGAAAGAGGAAACTTATTGATAGGGGTTTACTGAAACCTTATTTGCAGGAGGCTTTGAGTGACCAGGATGGCTCCAGTAAGTTCTCAAAGTCTTCCAAGACTTCCACTGAATCAAAAAAATCAAAAAAGTCTTCGACAACGGCTCCACAGGTCTCGGAGCTGAATGTCATATCTTTTCAGAGCCGGTCCCTGGTTTTGGAACCGGTATCCGAAATACCAAAATCTCCATTGTTAAAGTTGGTACCACCTTCGATCCATTCATCTCAGTCTTCCATTAGCCTTTTCGATTTGGATGTAGATCGTGTGGTGCAGAAGCTTTTACAGGCACCGGACTTTGCAAAATTTTTTATCGGCTCCGACCCAAGTGGCTTCGGAGCAGAAGACCCTTTTGCCAGCTATCACTCTTCCTCCTCTGAGCCATACTGGTCCTTCAGAGCCAGATGAGTCGGACTTTTTGATCGTGGAGCCTTCGGAGCCGATGCCTGCTCCAGTGTCTTCATTTCCTTTTACTCTGACATCCTCGGTGCCGATCGAGTAGTCTAGGAGCTGGCACTCTCTGATAAGGTCCAGGGAGGATAGTCGGACTGACTTGTCAGTTCCAACTCTGCCTCTCGGGGCTTTGGTTTGGATGAGCTTGGCTCCTAACTCTGGCTCAGAGCCCACTGTCCTGGTGCCGAGTGTTTCAACAGGTTCCTCAAAAGACATCTTCAACCTCAGGTCTGGCTTCTTCCTCCCATAAAGCGCCTGTGTCTGCTTCTGCTTCACAGATCCTTGCCAAGCATAGAAACCCAAAGCTTCAGGAAGCCCCATTGGGTGGCCCATGCTCTTCTGAGACCTCACCAGAAGCTCCCACTGATGAGGTACCCTGGAAGAGAGTTTGTAAGAGGAAATATCTAGACTCCCCACAGGAGTTCCTGACATCTGATACTGACTTGGATGAATCAGAAGGGTCACCACAGTCCCACTCTGAAGATATCTCATTTGCTGAGATACTAGAAATCCTTAGGCAGAGAGGTGACTGGCAGTCCACTAACCCTACTGAAGATGAGACGGTTCTCCTGAAGGCTTTCAGGTCTCAGCCCTCCACCTCTTGGGTGTCTCCGCCCTTCGATGATGCAGCTGGTCTCATGAAGGGCGTGAGAGTCTACAGACACCATGGAGCCTGTCCCTAGGAGGCCCAATAAATTTATCTCTGCTCCCAAAGACAAATCCTTTCTGACCAAGGGTGTGCCAGTTAATGCCATGGTGGTGGTGGCAGCCACCAAAAAGGAAATTTCAGAAACTTCCTCTTCTATCCATCCTGCTAAGAGAGATTCCAGGATTATGGATAGATATGGGAAGCGCACTTACAGTTCAGTGACTTTTGCACTGCATTCGCTCAACTATTTAACCCATTTTAAAAGACTGCAAAGAGATCTCCTTAAAGAGCTGGGAGATACTCTTCAGGGTACAGTAGCTGCAGGAGCTTCAGATAAAGTTGCTTCCCAGCTAGCTACCCTCAACTCCATAGTTAATTCATACATGTGCCTCATTTCATATGCAGCGGATGGAATGAGCAGGGCAGCGCTTACAGGAATTGCTCTTAGGATACACTCCTGGATGCGCTTGTGTTCATTCATGGAGCCCTTCAAGTCATCCTTCATAAATACCCCTTTTGATGGCTCGTCTCTTTTCGGGCCCAAAATTAAGGAAACTTTGACCAGGTGTGAGCAGGAAGGAAAGACTCTGTCTGTCGTCAGAGTCCATTTTTCCACCCCAACCAGACCCTATCCCAAGGGTCAAAGGGGAGGAAAGATGTGGTTCCGAAAGGTCCAAGGAGCCTTTCAGGACACACATGGTGAACCCCCCTCCAGGGGCAGAGGAGGGGGCAATAATGGAAGACGCCGTCCTTGCAGCAGAGGGGATCCACAAAACCAGGGTGACAGAGATCACTTCTTTGGGAAGCCCTATCAGCGCTCCTGAAAGGAGGCCCAACTGTCCTACTCTGGAGGCAGTCGGGAGTCGCTTATCTTTGTATCCAGATGCCTGGCTCAAAATAACAAATCACAGCTGGGTACAAACTATCATTTCCAGAGGATACTTCATTCCTTTCACCACACTCTCTCCACCAACAAGAAAAATCCCGGACGTTCCACCCAGTTACAGGGAACAAGCAACAGTAGAGGTCCAAATATTGCTAAAAAAAGAGTTATCCAACCAGTCCCAGCAGACCAGACAGGATCCGGAACTTACTCAAGATTTTTTTAGTTCCAAAAAAGACAGGGGACTGGAGACCTATATTGGACCTCAGCAGGCTAAACAAATCTGTCAAGAAAGAGAAGTTCTGGATGGTCACACTTCAGTCAATACTTCCCTTTTAGGGAAAGACAATTGGATGTGCTCGATAGATCTCCAGGATGCATGCTACCACATAAAAATGGCCAGACCATTGAGAGGTCATCTGCACTTCTGGATGGGAGCTAATTGTTACCAATTTCGAGCCCTGCCCTTTGGTCTCACTACAGCCCCCAGAGTGTTCACTAAATGCATGGCAGTGGTCACAGCTCACCTAAGATGTTTAGGATTCCAGGTGTTTCTGTACCTAGATGACTGACTCCTCACCACCACCACCAGGCATCAACTCATTCAAGCCAGGGACACCACTCTGTCACTCTGCAGCCAGCTGGGCATTACAATAAACTCAGAGAAATCTGCCTTGTCACCATCGCAACATACCCTTTTTATCAGAGCAGAATTGGACACCACCACCACCACTCTGAGACTTCCAGTAGAAATAGTCTTACTACTCTGTCAGCAGGTCCGCAATCTGATATCCAAAAACAAGGCTCCAGCATCAGAAGCTCTAAAACTATTAGGCATAATGGCAGCTGCAATTCTGGCCATACCACTGGGTCGCATGCATATGCAGATTCTGCAATGGCTGTTGTTCACTAAATGGTCTTACCAAGAGCTCCCAATGTCTCACTTATAATGATCATGAACTCTTGCAAAAAGGATCTTCAGTGGTGGTTGATCTCTCTCCATGTCATGATAGGTCATCCTTTTGTCCTACCCCCACCAGTGGCCACAGTGACCTCAAACACTTCCCTGATAGGGTGGGGGGGAATTTTCAGGGAAGAACAGCCCAAGGCACATGGACCGATCAAGAGACTCATCTGCATATCAATGTCCTAGAGATGAGAGCAGTACTTTTAGTGTTGCAGTACTTCCAGGACTCTCTTCTTCTGGGTACAATTGTGATTCAGACAGACAACATGTCAGTGATCTGGTACTTGAACAAACAAGGAGGAACCAGGTCATATCCCCTTTGTCGTGAGGCCCTAAGAGTATGGCAGTGGGCTATATCCACCCAGCACTTTCTGTTAGCAATGCACATACAGGGGAAATCCAACATGATAGCAGACAAGCTGAGCAGAGCAATGTTATTGCCTCATGAGTGGTCCCTCAAGAAAGAAATAGCGGACAGGACATTCCACAGGTGGGGCCAGCCTTGCTGCAACCTTTTTGCCAGCCACATGAACAAAATGCAGAAGCTACTTTGCCCTGATACCCCCCCCCCCAGGAGAAGCCCCAAGGGACGCACTCACTTATGATTGGCCTCTGGGTCTCCTCTATGCATTCCTACCAATCCCCTTGATACCCAAAGTACTACAGAAAGCAAAAGCCCTGGGAAGGACCATCATTCTAATAGCCCCTCATTGGTCTCGTCAGATTTGGTTCCCCTTACTTCGACTTCATCTTTTGGAGGACCTTTGGATTCTAGACCCAGTTCTGGACCTTCTGACACACTCGTCGGGGGAACTTCATCCCTCTCTGCAGTCCCTGAAGCTGACAGCTTGACTGCTCCTATTCCCATCATAGCCAGGTTCCGTAACCTTTCTAATGAGACAAAGCAAATTTTCTTATCCTCTCATAAATCCTCTACGAGGAATCTATACCTTAGCAAATGGAAAACATTTTCTATATGGGCCTCTCAAAACAACATTGATCCCTATCAAGCCCCAATGGCCTCCATTTTAGAGTTCTTGACCTATTTTATAACAAAAGAGCTGCAGCAGCAACAGTTCGTGTTCAACTTGCTGACATTTCTAATTTTCCTTTTGGATTTGAAGAGTTGAACATTATGTCACACAAACTATCCAAAGCCTTTCTTAAAGGGACCTTTCATCTCAGACCACCTGTGAAATCCCCATATACCCCATGGAATCTAAATGTTATGCTTTCTCGCATTATGCTTCCTCCATTCAAACCAGCCTCCTCAAGTGACCTCAAATTTTTATCATGGAAGACTATCCTCTTAGTAGCTATCACTTCTGCCCGCAGAGTGTCAGAGCTTCAAGCTTTGTCCATTAAACCTCCTTACTTGATTTTCCATGTTGACAGAGTCTCACTTCGAACAAACCCCTCCTTTTTGCCTAAAGTTTGCACTGAAGCTAATCTTAATCAGATTATTGATTTACCAGTTTTCTTCCCCAATCACTCCAATAATTTAGAATATATGCTGCACAAACTTGATGTTCGGAGACAGCTCAGATTCTACTTGGATAGAAGAAAAGATTTTAGGAAATCTGAACAGCTTTTTGTTTTCTTTTCAGACTCCAGGAAATGTATGCCAGTGGCCAAAACATCTCTGTCAAAGTGGTTATCTGATTGTATTACATTTGCTTATTCAGCTGCCAATATGCCCTTACAACACAAAATTAAGGCTCACTCAACCAGAGCAGTGTCTACAGCCTCTGCCTTTCCTGCCAGACTTCCTATTGATAACATTTGTGCAGCAGCCACTTGGTCAAGACCTCATACCTTTATCACTCATTACAAAATTGACAGGGCCTCCAGGGACAGGGCCTCCTTTGGATCCACTGTCCTGAAAAACATACTGCGATGAGCCACCCGAGATAGATGGTGCTTGGAATGTTACCCATCTGTAAGAATGAATGGCGAGATTGAATAACTTCACATAAAGAAGTTATGTACTTACCATAACATTCCATGTGAGTTGTTCATCTCACCTTCATTCTTACTTCCCTCCCTCCTACCCCCTCCTGGGCTTTTAGAAGACCGAGATGCTGGATTCTTCCTGGTTGCTCAACCCTTCTATAATTTCTCTTATGGAGTGATAGAATGACATATGGTATTATTATATGCAGCAAACAAGATCTGAGGTAACACTAGGTGCATCATGGGATAGGGATTTGGCCTCGAACTATTTGAAGACCTCGAGCTTTGTAGGCTCCGATCTGTAAGAATGAAGGCAAGATGAACAACTCACATGGAATGTTATGGTAAGTACATAACTTCTTTTTCTTATTGTCACAAAAAAACACTGTCTGTGAGCATCACACACCTCTACAACACACCATGCAAATACATGGAATATTATTATATGTCAAGACTAAAAAAGTCCACTGCCTAAACCTTCAAGATCAAACAAATCATGATCTCAGCAGATATTAAAAGCACATACTGCTTCATCCATAACTGAGAGTCATCAGTAAAAATCTTGTCCCAAACTAATTACACTTAAACATTTTACTAATAAAAATGTAGTGTTGTTTGGTGACGCCATAGTAAGACACAGACTCTTCTACTGGGACAAAAATAGGGTGATTGTGAGCTGTTTTTCAGATGTCAAGATCTCCAATATCTCAACAGCCCTTAAGACCATAAAAATGAAGAAATATGACTACAAGATGGTGGTGGTCCATATGGGTGTAAATGACTTAGCAAGCAAAATTAGCAAGCAAAATCATATTGGATTTACAGAGCATCATTTTTGAGCTGTCTATACTTGTCACAAATGCTTGAAAGACACTAGTAATGACTAAAGTCCTACCTTTGACAAGAATGATGCCAAAGTACAAGGAAAATGTGATTAATTTCAACAACTGGCTGAATAACTGGTGTCATTCAAGGGGGGTCCAGTATGCATCAGCATGGGATGAACTGATGCGCAGCTCCACTTGCTTTGCACGAATAGCTTGCAGCTCTGATTCCAGGGCTTCCACATGCAATCTGTAGCATCATGCCTTTTTTTAGGCAAAGACCAGCTAATAGATCTACCAACCTAAAAAATATAACAGAAAAAACCCTGGACAATATCAGTGTGTTTCTGTTCAGCACTAAGAGTCTAAATGATAAACTGCCTGACCGTGAAGCGCTCCTGCATTTGGAGCACATTCATCTGTGCATTATTGCTGAAACTTGATTTAAAAGTGCAGAAAATACCCCCTCTATACCAGGGGAGTGCAACTACCATGTCTTTAATCCTAGATGGAATTGTAGTGGAGTATCCATGTTTATTAAACCTACATTACCTCAAGGCAGATTTCCAGAGACCAAGAAACAAAGCTAATTGAGATTTACCTCACTCTAAATAAAACCAGTTATTATGTCATAGCACATCATAGGACCCTACTGATGCCCTCACCCAAAAAAATGTTTATTTTAAATACATCAGATGAGCTTCAAATAAACAAACACTTCATCATCCTGGGAGATTTTAATTGCACATCAATCAACTGGGAGACCTATACCTCAAATGCAGACTATGATCAAAAATTCCATAATTTCTTAAGCAATAATTCCCTGGATCAAACAATCAAAGAGCCCAATTAAAGACCAAATGTTATTGATCTGGTATTTACAAACATAGCTTCTATATGCATTATCCAACTGGTATACCCATCTCCAGTCAAGGCTGACCACATATTGGTAACCTTCTCTTTCAAAATCCCTGAAACAGTAAATGCAAATATCACAGTATTCAAAGATTTGAAGTATACATTATTCCATGATGAAGTCTCAAAGTTCAAATATAACTGTTTACCCCAAAATGTGGACACAGCTATTATACAATGACCCCCCCCCATTAATTTTCAAAAAACGTGCACGCTGATTGGTCAGCGTGCACATTGTAAATCAGAGTTATAGTAATGGAAAAAGGTCCAGTCGCCCAGACTTTTTCCATTACTATAAGTCTTTTTTTTTTACAGCAACGAAGAATGCAAATCTCCATTGCTTCACACTGTGTTAAACTCGTTTAACATAGCGAGACAGCATTAAAAAAAAGCAACAGAGATTCTCTGTTGCTTTTTTTAATGCTGTCTCGCTATGTTAAACTCGTTTAACATAGCGAGACAGTTTGTAAAACGCAACAGAGATCTTGCTTTCTCCGTTGCTTTTTACAAACTGCTTTGCTATGTTAAATAGGTTTAACATAGCGAGACAGCTTTAAAAAAAGCAATGGTTCCGTTGCTTTTTTTAAAGCTGTCTTGCTATGTTAAACCCATTTAACATAGTGAAACAGTTTGTAAAAAGCAATGGAGATCTTGCTTTCTCTGTTGCTTTTGCCCAAATCTCTGATGTACTGCATAGGCATACGCATGCGCAGTACATCAGAACTGCCACAGAATACCAGACAGCTGCAGAAGGGCAGCAAGGAGGCATTATACAATGCCATTATTTAAGAAAATTAATTATTTTTTTCTTAAATAATGTCATTGTATAATAGCAATAACCCACTTCTGGGTGTGGGTAATGCTGGATTTACCCACGGTTGGCTTTGTTTGGTCACTCGGGCTTTGCCCTCATGGCCAAACCACACCAACCATGGGTAAATTCAGCATTACTCACACCCAGGCGTGGGTTATTGCTATATTAGTTATGTAAATAAATTCTACACTCACCTAGAAAACTGTATAAATCTTGTCAGCCCCTACCAAATCTAAGCAAAATGGGAAGGGTAAGAGGAAACCTGCCTAGTGGGCCACATGCATAATAAACATTCCAATAAAAGGAAATAAATCATTAAAATATATAGCCAAACGAAAGATCCACAGATCAAGATCTAGATCAAAAGGTTATCCAAGGTACTGACAAATACCATCAGGAAAACAAAGTCTTCCCAGGAACATAGAGTGGCACTGGAAGCTAAGGATAATTACAAATCCTTTTTTACTTATTATCAGGAAGCTATGAAACAACACCCAATATTACTCTGAACTTATTAATAATGGCACTACCTCCTCTGATTCAGTGGATATCAAAAATGTATAAAATAGCAATGAACTAGTAACAATTATAATATAATGAAAGAAGGCAGAATTCCCCCACCCCCAAATAACTTTATTAAAATACCTTTGGCACCTCAGCTGAGCCTTCAAAGGAGTAAACCAATAAGATATTGCAAACATATTAGCTAAAAAATTCAGTGCAACTGTCAACCTTGAATCATTTTCACAAAACTCACATATACCCTTTGGAAAAAACAGAGTAACTGCAAACCACAACATAGGAGGTAATTCCCTGAAATCTGAAGAAGAAATAAGGGATCTAGGGACCCAAGTAGATAGTCAGCTTTCCTTTGATAACCACGTTGCCAAAGTGGTTAGAAAATCCTTCTATGTGACCCATCTGATCACGCAAGGATTCGCATCAAGATCTAAGGATGTAATGGTGCCCCTCTACTCTTACCTCACCAGACCCATTATTGAGTACAATGCACCAATTGGAATGCACCTGGCTAGACATCTCCAGCAGCTGGAGAGACCACAAAGGTACCTAACCAAGAGGATTACTGGCCTCAAACAGTTGCCCTATGCAGCACGATTGAAAAATCTAAGACTGTCCTCTGTTGCATATCGCTTTCTCAGAGGCGATCTCTGTCTAACATGCAGAGCCATGTCCAACCCAGAATTGTTGAACATGCTCCATCTTAGCAAAACCAAATCTACTCAAGCTACATGCTCTAGGGATATAAACCTCAACACAACAATGAATAGAACATGCTGGAGGGATAGATTCCCTTTGCAGAGACTTCCCTTACTATGGAACAGGGTCCCGATCTACATAAGACAGAGCCTCTCATCATCACTCTTCAAGAGGAACCTTGATGAGTGGATGGGTAACAGAAAGTTCACACCGGGGATCACACCAACAGCACTACTAGATAGGGGCCAAGGGTACTAGCTGCTAGTGCAAGGGTCTAGGGAACTACTAAAGGGGCAGTGAATACTGCACAATGTGGCTGGGCTAATATATGCCTTCGGGCAGATAGCCCAGTACCAACCTATGAACCTATGAACCTATATACCTAGATCTCACACCCTTATTATCAGAAAAGGCCTTGTGTTAAAAGTACTCTCCAAAACAAAAAATACATCCTCTGTGGAACCTGATAACACCAGGCTGCCCACTGATCAGCACTAAACATGCTTTGGAACACTCACTCCTAGAACTATTTAACCTGAGCTTATCAACCAGCTTTATCCCTGAGGGTGGGAGCAGATCATTTGTGATGTAACTTCACTAGGGCAGCTCCAGCATAAACCCTGTAAACTACAGACCCATTAGCTTAATGAGCCTCATCTGTACAGCCATGGAAAGCAATGTAACACACCTGATTAGCTGCATTATAAAAACCTTATAAGACCTGACCCCCTAATAGGTTGGCTGTGTTAAGGGTAGATCCTGTCTTATGAATCAGGCAAATTTTTTAAGAGGGTAACACAAGCCATGCATAGTGGTCATGCTCTTCCTACAGCATACCTGGAACTTGCCAAGGTATTTGACAACATACGACATACTAACATTATCAACAAGCTAAATGCACATTAGATCAATACATACTTAGACAGATTGCTAATTGGATAAGGGACAGAACCCATACTGTGTGGGTAGAAGACATGTCCTCAAAGAGCACAAAAGCAACCAGTGGGGTATCACAGAGATCCCTGTTGGGATCTCTGCTATCCGGAATATACTTCTCTGATCTCCAAATCAAAAATGGGGAAATCTAGTTAGCCAGGTTTGCAGATGATTGTAAACTACTTAAATCCCCTTATGATATGTAGAAGCTACAAAGTGAGCTTATACATGTAAATAGCAGGTGCTCTGAAAAATATTTAAAAAATACTATATTGTTGCCTTTGGCAAACAACCCCATCACCCAGCTTATACTATACAGAACACCCCACTCTAAAATGACAGTGTTATATGACACCTTGAAGCATGGATAGAGAATTTGCTCTCCTGTGATCATCATGTAGCAACAGTGATCAGGAAGTCCTTTTGACAGGCACAGATGATTACAAAGGGTATTTTCTCTGGACCCAATGAAGTCCTTACCCCTTTCTATTCTGCACTGATCAGACCCATCATCAAATAAAATGCTTCCTTGGGACATAGCTTACTAACCATTTAAGCAGTTGGAGAGACCCCAAGGGTGCCTAACCAAAAAGAAAGAAAGCCTAATCCATTAATTCAGTTTCCTATAGACTCCTTACAGGAAATCTGCATCTTACCATCCAGGCCCCTAGGGATATGCCACTGCAAGACCTCTTATTTTTCCTGAAATCAAGCATTCCATTGAACACTAGAATGAAAGATCTGAACCTGCTTCAGCAAATAAAAATGGTGCAGAGACAGATTTGTAATCCGATAAATATTTCTTCTCTTGAACAAACTTCCACTCCAAATCTAGCAATGTGACTCACTATCTTCCTTTAAGAGTGAATTAGATAACTGATGCAAAGATTCAAACAAGGCATTAGACCTCACCAGAGGTCATTATAGGCCTCTGTCCATCATACCCTAAGCCAAAATACCTTTTCCTCAAACAATGCACCATTTCTTTTAAAAACTTTCAGTTTATTCATTTTCCTTAAATCCAAATGTAATCAGTTGCATCTCTTACCAGCTTGATTCTGAGAAAAATAATTTGCTAATTTTCATCTTGTATTCCCGCTATCAACTAATAACTAGTCACTTCTAACACATTTATTATGCAAAACAAAACTAATGTCATGTAAACAACCACTTTCATAATTTTTCAGGCATTTAAAAATCCAAATCAAATTTCTTCTCAAATCCCAATAATGAATAAAATGTAAATTTAATTTGTTCAATCTTTTTTTCACAGGACAACTTCTAAGACTTCTAATCCATCTTGTAAAAAACTTTTGGACCTCTCCAATTCACATCTATTCTAGAAAGAACAAAGAAACTTGACCCCTGCCCTTTGATGGTCTAACTATTGCTGTATAACTTTGAGTCATAACTGATTTGCTCCTAGAAATAAGTGTTCTCATTAGTGTCCTTATAACTTAGTATACCTTCCCAAATATCGTATTCATATACATATCAAACTTTAATTTATTATTAATACTATTTCCCAGGTCCTCGTAACTAGGATTAGCTTGTACAGTAGTAGCATCTACACTATATGCATTGTAGTCACTCATGAGGTGTAACTGGCCACTCAGCTTGGTTGTCTTGTACATTCTGCCATTCTATAAGTGCGGAATTGGACAAAGGACCACTTTGTGTCACCATCTGTTCCATTGCTTTGTTGCATACCTTCTTTGAAACCCTTCATATCATGTAATTTACATGATTCTGACATTGGCACATGGGGCAGTTCCTCCCACTGAAAGCATTGTTATTATGTACTGCAGTTTCTCATGCATGGTTACATAAAGGTGGAGGGTGCCCCTCTTACAAAGAACTACTGTATGTGTTTTTAGTGAATGTAGCAAGACAACATTTTCTGTGGGACTGAACTTATCCATCCTACACTTTCTGTCAAATGATCTAAGGAGACAATATATAATAAATCAGAAGAGCTTGTATATCAGAGTTTAAACTGGCTTGCACAGTAAAGCATGGCTGGGTACACTGGGTTGGTTACAGTTTATACGTTCCATATGTTCTGCACATTATATGGCTGCTTGGATAGGGACTGGATGGCCATCCTATGTCAGTAGGCTGCCATCTCCTGCTAGGAGAATGTTCATGAACATATATATGTGAGCAGCAGGGTACAGCTGAAACTGCCTGTTGCAGCATTAGTACACCTACAAACTAATATTATCCCTACAACAATTCAGCTGCAGACAGCATTCAAAATGGAGATAGTCACTTATGTGTGAGGCTGGATATATATCTCCGTCTTACTACAATAATGTAAACTACTTAAATCCCCTTATGATATGTAGAAGCTACAAAGTGAGCTTATACATGTAAATAGCAGGTGCTCTGAAAAATATTTAAAAAATACTATATTGTTGCCTTTGGCAAACAACCCCATCACCCAGCTTATACTATACAGAACACCCCACTCTAAAATGACAGTTTCAGCTGTACCCTGCTGCTCACATATATATGTTCATGAACATTCTCCTAGCAGGAGATGGCAGCCTACTGACATAGGATGGCCATCCAGTCCCTATCGATGCCTTATGCCTGTGCCACTTCTGTGGTACCAGAATGTGACTTACATTTCTTCTCATTTTCCTTGATGCAGCTTTGCTTTCTAAAAATGAGGAAGTAGCTATATCACCAGTAATACACTAACAAGCTGTAGTTTGCACCTTATTTATAGTATTTGGACTAGATTACATTATTCTTTATGAATCAGTGTGTTTTATATGTGTGCTTCTTCAACATGACCCACACAAGACTTAATTCTCATGCTTCCAGTTTATTCACAATGCAGTCATGGGGATTGCTGTCAATGCTAGTACCTCATACACAGCTCCTGCCTACCATGCAAAGGAGAACACAATTATGCTCTATCTCCTGTATATCGAGTTCAGAGAATGGCTACTGCAGCCCTGTGTAGATCCTTTCAGGAAAGTGGATGCCTGTAATGGCCTATCAGTTCTGCTGACTAGGGTGATTGGTATCCCTTATATCAATGAGCAGCACAGGTGCAATTTCGATACTGTCACTCTAAAGATCTCCATCTGTGGGAAACAGAGATTTGGCAAGGATGTCCCAAATTGTATAAGAAGTATTTGTCATTTGCTAATTACATTATTGCATTTAAAATATCAATGCTGTTTGTAACGGTTTTTCTCTGTTTTATTTAAGCTATCATGTCCCAGGATATCCATGTTGGCTGCTGTAGGTGATTGCACAGCTAGTTGCATGTGCTATTAGTGGTTGCTGTTCAGTTGTGATAGTTAGTGTTTTGCTGAACAGGGAGCAGGGCTGTGATCCTATTCCTAGGGAACAGTGGGCTGCATTTCATATTCTGCATCATTACATATATGTTCTTTTAGTGCAGCTGAGTCTGCTTCATTGCAGTTAGCAGCATTGTTGCTGCTGTCTCCATTACATTGTACGTAACTGTACTGCTGTGGACTGCTGTTCTTCAATAGGGAAACTGAACTGCTTTTTGCTACTTTACAATAAAGCCTCTGCGTGTTTGCTTATAGACATGTGTGGCACTATATTTCTGCACAATCAACTGCATTTCTCTACATCATCTGCACTCATATGTGATAAGTGATGGATTGCCTTTTCCTTTGTCTTTTAGTACAGGCAGAGCTTGAAGAGAATCCTGCTAACTACTGTAAGAGGCAGCACAGACTTTAGGCACAGTGTGGTTAGTGTTATTCATGGTGTTTTCCTGTCTCAAATCTACTACCTCATCAGCAGTGTTGTAATTCTCACCAGAGCCACAGGAGCATCTGACACAGTCTGACACCACCCTACTCAAGGCTGTCACTGAGACTGTTGAGTGGAGTAGGAGTGTCTTGTCTGTGGACAGTTTTTGTTCATCCCAGGCACCCTTGGATGTGACAGAGCTAAACTGTATAGTGGAGGCTGTCGTCAACCAGACAATGAACTACTAGTTCACCATCTAACAGTCCTGTCCACAGCATGTAGCAGACTCCTTTGACTGTGCATCCCTCTATTTACTATATACATTTTATTGATTTTTTCTCCCCTTTCTACCCCTTTCAATAAACCAATAAGGTATCTAGCTTGCTGAGCACTCTTTCATTGTGCCTTTCCAACTCTATACATATTTCTTTTAATGCATGCACTGACTGTTTGTAAAAACAGGTGATTATTCACACTACCTGCTATGTTACTCACCCTATAAGTATTTCCTAAAAATGCATGCATTGACTGTTAGTAAAACAGGTGACTATGCACACTAGCTGCTGTATTACTCACTCACAGTGACACACGTTTTGTGCAACGTGGCATGACATAACAGATTAACCTTTCTTCATATGCTGTCAGCTATGCTGCACTGCTTCATGTGTGTAGTCTCATTTTCACAACCTCGATCTCCCTAAAATTCAGTAATCTGCCTACACATTTTATTCATACCCGTTTCTTTACTTATACCCATTTAGTACTACTGCTTGTGTAAGTGAAGTCAGTTTTGTGCCACGTTACTGCACTTGACTACAAATCCTTCCCAAAGAGTGATATAGGAGAGTTTGGTACAGAACTATAAAAAGGTGATTAAAGCATATAACATGACATGAACATCGTATGACTGAAATTAGCAGAAATGAAGGCACAATACCTTTTTGTCACAGTACTCTAAGAAATATGAGATCCGCGGTGGTGCAGCAGTAGCATTGTTGCCTCGTAGCAAGAGGTTCTCCCGTTCGATTCTCCGCTGGAGTGCAGAGAGTGCCTTCTGTGTGGAGTCTGCATGTCCTCCCCATGGTTGGATGGGTGTTCGAAAGACATGCGTAAATGGGCATGCCTTTGCTGAAGGTTGGACGTCGAGCTGGCACCTCAGTGTTTGTTAAAAAATCTACTGCCAATCATTAGCGGACCGGAGTTCCGCTGTGGCGACCCCTAACTGAGAAAAGCTGAAAGACAACCACCACCACTCTAAGAAATATGATATATGTATCTTATTTGCATTACTATTTCATGAAACAAACATAATGGTAGGAAAGTTGTACCAGGTAACAGACATGGGCTGGTATCAGATCTATGCATTCTGGCCACAAAAAATGAATATATTAACATGATGTTATAACAGTGGTTATAAAATGTGCCTATCTGTAAAATAATTTTGTTATTAACTCTTTCACTGATTGTGGTACACTGTTTTTTGGTTAACGATTACAAAAGGTAATTTATATGTCCAGTGTATATCAACATGGAGTGATTAGTATTAGCAGAAATTAAAAAAATAATATTTTTGACCCAGGACTATATGAAATATAACATTTTTATTATAT
Source organism: Protopterus annectens (assembly GCF_019279795.1). NCBI lineage: Eukaryota > Metazoa > Chordata > Ceratodontiformes > Protopteridae > Protopterus > Protopterus annectens. The sequence goes on along the minus strand of NC_056743.1, from coordinate 1,346,928,181 downwards.
TTACATTAATATTTGGCATTTAAAAACTTCATGATAAAAGTTTCAAGCACTATGTAACAAATGAAGATGAGCGAAGGAAAGCTGCACAAGATCTGTGCATTGAAGCCACACAGAAATTAATATAGTAACATTTGTTTATAGCAGTGGCTATGAAAAATGTGTCTGTATTTAGTTTTCCCATCATAACTCATATATTGAGTTCACTACTCAGGTCTCACTGTCACAGCCTGCAAGATGTGAAAGACAGGAATTAATGTACATTAACTTGCACTATTTTTGGACAAATAGACCTGAAGATATAACAATTTGTTTGCAAAATACATTGTGAAATAGGATCATCTATGTATGCTGTCTTTGTATCACATCAGCCTAACCACAGCAGCTTGCAATGGACAGCTCAAGTATACATTTTTAATGCATGTACTCAAATTAAAATGATAGAGAAGTTAAAGGTGGGCATGCCCTCCCACAATCCCTAACTGTAGGACTCTTCTCCAACCCAGTTTTACTTTATTGTTGTCACATCAAGGTCATTAAACATCTCAGGAAGAACAAGCACTGCTGGACAAGATAATGACTGTCACTCACCCTGTTCAGTACACTGAACCTGAACTACTCGCAACTCACTAACACACAAACATATGCACTCTAACTCAACAAAGTGCCAAGAAGGAAGCACAGACAAATACCAGCTTGAGCCATTGCACTCAATCAAATGTGAATCAAACTGTAGCGTTCCAAGAAAATGTCACCAAGACAATGAAATACGGTATATTAACTAACATTATCATAAATACTGTATGCCCTGTACAACTTGAAATGTACTGTAAAACCTCAGATGAGAGTTTGCAATATATCACCAAATTTGCCACTGATACTTGGCTTCTACAGCTGCAGAGATATATCATGTTGTTTATATTTCAGATTATAAAAACATACACTACTTTGCATATTAGTGTCAATATCTCAGTAAGAGAACACAGCACGTTGCTGTGTGATATCACATTTTGAAACTGACATCTGGACAGGCAAACTTGCTGCTAATAATATGTGTCTGCCTCGAATAGTTAGTGTCATATTATCACTTGTTTGTAAAAGTACACAAAAATGCTCATAAAATCTGCAGTTATTGTCAATTATAAAATCAAGATCAATGTTTGACTTGCTAGCACTGAAACTATTGATAGTGCTGATAATTTTTCATGTTTATACTTTGTGCATGGCTAAAGCTTGTTTCAGCTATGTATTCATAGATGGATTTTTATGCAAAACATCCCAAGCTGCAGCATTACTCCTGTAGAAGAAATTAATAGCCATCATTCCTGAGCTCCTGTGCAGGGAATGAGATAGCTAACTTTGTCTTATTGGTTTTGCCATTTTTTACATTTGGTAGAAAGCTTTCTTTTTTATTTCTGTTCTACAGTTTGTTTATTTTATAGCCCTAACACAATGATCTTTAACTGAATTCCCTTCCGTATTTGTGTTTAATTTGAACAAATTTACAGACAGTCTTTTCTAGTAAGTTAGAAAATGTAACCCTTGCCCTGAAACTACACATCAGGGGGCCCAGTTATCTTCCAGTCAGATGAAGAAATGGTATAACTGATTTCCAAATAGTTACTGTTTGAAAAATGTAGAAAAAGTTGTAGAATGATATTACAAGTGAAAGGTGATATCCGAGTGGTAAAGAAACAAGCAATAGTTCCCAACCACAATGATAGACTTTAATATAAAACTCTAAACATGTAAAAAGCAAAGCTTTCAAGCACGCCCACTTTTTCAATGCATGATTTAAAGTAGCATTAAACAAACATTAAATAACATTCACATAACATAATTAGTAAATCATATTACATAACAACACAAACACAGCCAATAAACAAAAGTAAAATATTTATAAATCATGGTATTTTAAACTTATAAATAACTTTAGATATAAAAACATAATTCTATCATTTGAATTGATTTCATCTCTTTTTAAAAACACTTTGATACTTAATGATGTATTCAATCCTGGCAGATAGCCAGCATATAAATGTATAATCCATCTGTACTCTTTTAGCTCAGTATCAAGTGAAACAGCTCTAGCTCTCATGGGAACATTTTTGAAGTACTCTAAAGCTAAAATAATGTGACATGCTCATTTTCATGATATGTTTTCCAAGAACATTCATAGCTGCATTATACCTTATATCAGCAGAAAGATCTTCTAATATTCATTCTTTAAATTTTCTATAACTCTTACTTATGTGAAAACTGGACATGTATCACAGATAGCTTGGTAAACAATATTTTTATTGTTATTATGTTGTACAATGTTTAAAGTTGAAAATCCTTTTAGCTACAGGGCGTATACAAACAATGTCTTTTACAATATATTTACAGAAAGAGCAGTTACAACAGGGGCATATCCCTTCTTTCTTAATTTATGTATTAACTATTATCTCATAATTTAAATCCTTATAACACAATGTTTGTTTTAAATTTTTACATCTCTTAAAAGTTAAATCAAGATATGTTCCTATTTCTTTATCTCTGCTGATCTGCTTACCATTGCCCATTTGTTTAATTACTTCTGTTATTAAATGTTGTAACATATCATACTGTATTAAAATTATCACACCTTCTAAATATATATCTTTTTCCTGAAAAGTAATATTGTTTGGCATTATTTTCATATACATTTAAAACTTGTTGTACTGTATTATGTAGTCATCTTCACACGCTCTAGTCCTAAATTCATTTCCCATAACTTTCATTTTTTTCTATATAATCTACCACCTTGTTAATCTACTTGCATGTTAAAACTGACCTTTCACTAGTCCTTTACGCATGTATTTTGGGTGTTTGTTGTTTCTATGTAAACAGCAATTAGCTTGCACTTCATTTCTACAAGTCTTAGCTATATTACATCATCAGTTTTATTGTAATACATAAACATTGCTTCTATAGCATAAAAAGGTACATTTAAAAGTAAAAAAAACAGTACTGCTATCAAAATATTTTACAAACTTAAGCAGTGTCCAGATCACCCATCTATATTAAAAAATAGCATCAACAAAGTGTTGATATAATAAAACTGATTCATTAAAAATAGACATACCATGATAGAAATGTATATTTTTTCCATTCACTAAGATGTATATTTGCATATGTATTGGTGATGTGTGACAATAAAATTCATTAGATATAGATACATTGAATTAATGTACTTACGACAACAAGGTGTATCTTGCTCTTGAAGTTATATCTCATGGGAAAAGGAATCATTGAATTTATAAGATTCAGAACAGAGTTATACACCTATGTGCACTGCCTAAAAACACTGATGAGTCTACAAACGTTGTTTTAAATTCTTTTTCATTATAGTTTTCCTGCAACAAGCAATCGAAAAGAGTATATTAAGTAAAAGGCATGAGCTATGCAAAATGATTTCTGGTTTGACACACCATTCAGTGACTTGTCCATCCTTAGCTTACAAGTCATACCATTATAATGTTAATCTATGTGAAATAGACCTCCAGAAGACTATAATGAGAAATCCCCTTAAATCATCTACAGTTGCGAGCTTAGCCACAGGCTCTGTATCATACAGGTTACTAACAGGTGATCTCTGTATTGTGTATAGTGCCTCAGTAGACCCTATTCTATCAGACCTATTACATATTCACAAGTACAATGGTAGCATGAACACCAACTCAAGGAATCTCAATCTCTTTTGCAACATAAATAGAACATGTTGGGGTAATAGGTATATATCACAGAAACACCTCTTCTATGGAACCATCTTCCTCTCCATTTAAAGTGAAACACTTCTCTTACTCTCAAATGTAATTTAGATGAATGTATGGTAAACTGAAACTTCATTCCTGGTTTAGCATAAATGTCCTTCAAGGAAAGAGGCAAAAAGTAAATGTCCCAACATATCCTTGGTCTACCAGCCTAAGGGTTATTCATATGTAAAATATAAGGGTTAAAATCTACCTTGGGAATTTAAGAGTTGGCTTCTTAAGATCCACACACATATTAACAGCTGAACAACAAGTTAAAATCCTTTCAATAATTCTGATAATTATGTGACAACTGACAAAGCCTCAAAGCAAACAAATTTTCTTGGACATTTTAAATTCAGTAAATGTAAGTTTTCAGAAATATTAATACCAGATTGGTATTTATAAACTCAGTAACATGGAAACAAGTGAAGAAAAATAAAATCAATATCAAAGACTTTGCTGTATAGCTGTCTCATGAAGATTATTGCCATACTATATCCAGATTATATGGTACAAATTTGCTGTAGTATATCTTTTTGGGCCTTAAATAATTATATAAAAATAATCAGCCATGCATGAAACTCATAGATGGCAGGGTGAAGTGATAAAAACTGAATATTATTTACCTTGCAGGTATGCAACTCAAGGATGATAATTGTTGCAACTATCTTATTATTTGGTTACACCCTTCACTCATATCCACCTATCATTTAAACAAGGTCATAGTAAAAACTCACTTACTGTTAGCCATTTGCTAAAGAATTGCAGACCTTTTCCATATAGAAACTATGTTGGTTGTGGCAAAATGAGTCCTGCCACCTGCACTGGAATATGGCCTTCCAATTAATTCAGTTATAAGCTGCAAACACTTAAACTGCTATACAGTGCCCAAAAAGAAATCTGATCTGTCTACCACTAGTGTCCTAGATGTCAGCATCATTGCATTTTCTTTGATGAAATCAAATGACGTTCAGCTGTGCTGATAGCAAAACTACTTATAAGCACATTAATTATCAGTATTTATTAACGTGGAACAATAGAACTCTGCAAAAAATAAAAAATAAAATGTAGCACAGAGTTCTAAGATCCAGCTTAATTGGATGTGGTAATCTGGCATTCTAGATCACTTGCTGGCATGTTCTGTCAGCGCTTTTTCTGCTTAGGGGTCCAAAACCAGGAACTTGCATTCAAGTGACTCCCTTTACTTTAGTCTTGCTATGTGTCACTTCATTTAACTTCATTTAGACTGAGTGATGGTTTTGCTCTTCTAATTATGTACAGTTGTTTGATTGCTTCTTTTGGCCTGGGCGATGTCTGAAAAGAATCCATTTTGGACTGATTCATGTATTGAGGAGGTAAGAATAATGTTGGGGCATAAAATAAACAAAAGGAGAAATAAGGTATCTTCTGCTTCAAATAATACTGATATTTTAAAGTTCTATAAACTAACTAACTGGAGATGCTGATATCTTCATGGACTTGGCATATTTTATATTAGTGCTAGTGCATCTTAGAGCTACATGTGACTGTTTAATTTGTATTACAGGACTGCATCAGGCATCCAAGGCAGTTACAAATTCTCTGCCTAGAAAATTATAAAAGTGCCATCTGAGAAACAAACACATATATAAATACATGTCAGCAAGACAACAATTATTTTAAACTCTGCTTTTCTTGGAGTTATTTTTATAATAATGACTTGCTTCTAGTCCTCAGTCTGTGTTTAGCATCAATTTAAAATTGGTACATTACCAGCTACCACACTTTGCCTCTGTAGGAGTCAATAATTTCAGAATTACACAGCAACCCTATCATAAGGCCATCCGCCTTTCTCCCAGCAAAAGTTTCAATATGTTTCTTTTAGCTAGACTGTTAGTCTTTGATCTTAATGTTTGAAATCCCTTTTCTACTGAGAGAGCCTTGTAAAAGACAGATTGCAAATTCATATCTGGCAATTAACAAGACCTGCTATATAACTGGCATCTATGAAGGGCGCACTGCAAGTTCATATCTGACAATTAACGAGACATAAATTTCAATAAGCATATGCAAAGTTTATTTGTTTGTGTCTTTATTATTTTGTTTCTTAACTGTGTAAATTCAACTGGAACTAGTCAATTTTCATTAAAAGGTCAGGAAGAAAAATCTCCATGTGAACATGATAACAATGTTGTCAGTAATATTATCACAGAATATTTATATGCTAACAATTACTCGATCAGTAGTAAAGATAAACATCAATGGTATAAAATGGTTCTTAGGCTCACAATAGTAACAGTAGTTATAATTCGGATCAACAACATTCAATATGCACATCAGATCAGAGGTAGATAGTCATAATTTTTTTGCCATTTACAGTTCTTGATTTTGCTCTCAAATCTGCCATACAAGTTTAGATGATGACCTTGTTTAAGCAGATGCATTTAATTTTAAGTAAAGTTCATTGAATGTGGATTACATAAACATTAGATAGCATCTAGGACTTCATAAGTGAGAATACCTGGATGTATACCTAAAAATTTTACCAGTAAATGTTTTATGTGCATATATGCATATGGAAAAGGGTAGCCAGATGTATTAGATATCAATTAGTTTGTAATGGTTACTGAATTTAAGGGAGGTTATACAATTTAACATTTATCATGCATCATGCATATAAATGTCCAGTCAGTTATATTAAGTACTGAGGTATAGTTAACTTGGCTCAAGCTTGAATAGCACTTAAGATGTAAATGCAATACTGAGTACAGGTTGGGGAAGTGATTAAAGCAAGATCTATAATGAAGGTCAAATATGTGGGATGGTGGGCTTGACAGAATCTAGGTTATCATGTAATCCCTGCTTTGCAGATTCAGATCTGTGCTAACATAAGATACCGTTTTAGTAATTTATTGAATGTTAGTGTGTATTTTCTGTTACTGGGAGGTAGAAACTAGTCCAGGCTTTAGATATTACTGTTGTAAATATGGAATCATCATGTTACAACAGGAAAATCTCTGAGGTATAGATTGGAAGAACAGAGGGTATGTTTAGCATGATTTCAATAACAATTTTACATTCAAGAAGTAGTATGGAATGCATAGGCTGTACAGGTATATTTTCAGGTGTGTCATTGTCAGGTAATGTTTAAATTCAAGCTCGATGCTGGTTCTAAATAAGGCACAATAACATGTACTAGGCCTTTGGCCAGAGATGAACTTGAAAATTCTATTGTAAACTTATTTCCTTGTCTAGGCATCTGAGCAAAGGGGAGGATGCTGAATATGTAAGAGACATACAGGAGACTAGTAAGTGATACAGCTTAAGTTTAACAGATCATGTGTTTGAAGTATTCAATTGTCACATTTGATACAGAAGGCCTTTTTTGGCTAGTATGAAGTACATCCATATTGGTGTAGAGATTTCCAACCTTAGCTCTTATTCCAAGCCAGCACAATATAATATGCTTTGAAACTCATTACTTCAAAGAGTAGGCTGTCTTTAAACATGATTTGATTGGATCCACTGAGCCTGACTGGTTGGGTGCAATAGCATGACATTTATTTTTGAAATTAAAGGCTTTCAATCCAGTGTTTGATTTGTGTGCATTCTGTTATTCTGAAGCATCAGAAATAAATTCAGGGCAACAGAATTGAATCCAATCAATGTAATACTCTATAAAAGAGTATAATTTGCAGAATTATAAAACAATTTTACCTACAAATATTATAAATAACAAAAATCTAAGGATGAGCCCATGAGAAATACCCTGTATTATGGATTGTGATGGTGAGGTGAAGTTAGTCTGTTTAATTGTCTGTGATCTTTCTTTCAGGCAACTGTGAACCACTGCAAGGAAGGGTCAGTTAGATTATATATATTAAGTCTATGAAGGAGAATATAATGACTGGCAAAGTCAAAAGCCTTTAAGATGTCCAGAAAGTTTGCTCCCACAGATGCTTGTATATTGAGCTTGGTATTCAGATGATTTGTAAATCTTATATGGTTGTTTCTGTGTCATATCCATGATGAAAGCCATGCTGTCAGTTTGGCAGTAAGCTGTTTTAACTCATTACAACAGAGTGACACCTCCAGCAGCATCTGCAGTTAACTCCTACTAATGCCTCTAGGTGCCAAATATTGCTTGTTCATATCCGCATCAATAATTCCAAAACCATGCTACGTACGAGGTTTTAAAAATTTCAGCTTAATGCTTACACAATGGCAAACTCACCTGCATTAATATTTGATCTCTGTCTAGTGGAGGTAACTAGATATTAACTATTGTTTTTATGATATCGTTTATAGAGATATAATTTTAACATTTTTCTAAATATGTCAGCAACCAAATAACACAGACAGAACTCCTTAGTCTCATATGAATGCTATTAGCTAGATGAATAAAATACTGCTGACAGTTTGTGTAACTTGAGTGGTTGCTGAGATATTGTAAGTTGTTTACAAAATATTACAAATGTAACAGTTACTGTGTTTACTGCGACATATACAATTTGGTTTAAGACCTAGAACCTAAAGGATACTATTACTATAAAATAGTTTGTGCTGAAGGATTTGCCATTTACACTTTTTTTCATAACCACCATGGTTCCAGAGATATGAGCATTTGTTTGAAATGTGAGGATATAATTTGATTCTGTCAAAAGGCTTAGGCTATGACCATTGGAAGTTACAGTGCAAACTTCCTGAGCTCCATTGGAGTGAATGAGTTAAGTGTTGAAGATGAATAAGGTTTTCTGGTAGCTTTGACAAGACAAGGAGAAGGACAACTGGATGACAGCTGCTGCTCTCAGTGGGTTGACCACCTTTGTGTAATGTGACAACAATGGCGATCTTCAGTAGCTTGGGAATATATGTCCCTTTAATTGTTCTGTTGAAAGTATAGGATCTAGGTAAAATAAAGCATCCGCATCTAGTTTCAAAGAATTAGTTGGAAGACTATCAGTATGAAGTGAGAAGAGGGAGTATAGATTTTTGAGGAGACTCCAGACTGGGTTTGCTAAGACAGAAAAAAGTGAAGTGGGTTAGACATATTACTTGACCCTACTTTACTCGTGTGAGTGCTTGTGCTTTGACTGGTTCTAACAAATTAAAAAAGTCCCTTCAACAAGTCTGGAATTTGGGGCAGGATTTGGCTGTTATAATTTTCTAACTGCAATGCATTAGTATTGCTGATTCAGAAATGTGTTCTGTTATTTAACCTTTTGTTGCATATTGTAGAAAATATTTTTCTTATGTGTGACTTCAAGTTATGTGTTGTTCAAAACATTGTTTTACCTACAAAATAAGATAACATTGTGTCATTTGGTATCTGGTGATACAGTCTCTATTTAAAATTCACAAGGACCCTTATTTCAGATGTGAAACATGGTAGTCCATTCACATTTGTCTTTCTTCATCTGGGTGGTACTACTGAATTATCAACAGCTAGGAAGGTAACACTGAAGACTTGCACTGCAGACCCTAGATGAATTAGTATAATGGTCTATATCTGATCTTTGTGAGAACTGCTAAAGGACTGAATCTTTCAAAATAGCAGCATTGATAAGTCATATGTAATACTAGTGTAACCAATTTTGTACCCACAGGCAAAGACAGGATAATGGTCACTTGTGCCTGCCATGATGGCCACTGCAAAAATACTAGATATAGAGAATCTCCAGTCAAGGATTACTTTTGTTAGAGATTGCTTCTTCTTGTTGCCTAACTGACAAGCTGAGTAAAGCCAAAGAGCTGTATGCATGAGTGTGTAAATTCATCTTTGGCCTGCGCTCAGACTACACTGAAGTCCCCATAACAGCTCTTTATTTATTTTTTTATTTATTAAATGATACCTACAACAAGGTGTGAAGAAATTAGACACTTGTTATTTGTGCCAGCATGTCTGGCTGAGTTTTTGCACATCATTTTAGACTAACCTGTGTATTATATGCCAGCATGACAAGCTATGTTATTGTAAATAAGTTGTTACATGTTGATTTATAATCTGTACAGAATGTTTTAAAGACTTGTCCTTTTGCATTTCTAACTGTGCATTTTGTGAAGAGAGATTCTAAAGGCAAATTGTCGCAGATTTGGCTGATCAGCAGATGATGTCATCGGAATGTTGACAGTTGCTATGTCATACTGTCAAAGGTTGAAAGACAGGAAGGAACTTTTAGAAAATAGCTGTTGGTTGATTTTCAAAATATGAAATGAAAATTAGAACAGGAACAGTTGACAGTTAGGCTAACCTACAAAAGAGCCTGCTGAAGACAGTTGAAGTCAGTAGTTATAGTCAGTTACAGTCACCAGTTATTTACATTTATGTATTCTGCAGTTGATACCAAAAAGGACACCCCAAGACATGTAAGCCTGCCTCTACTCTGTTGTAGTAATTTAGTTTAGATCAGGGGCATTGTTCTTTAGTTAGTTATGACAATTAAAACTAATCAGTTAGCTCAGTTAGAGTTTTGCTGAATGTTGGAATTCTATCCTGCAGTACTGATTTCATTTTCCTGGTGATTGAGTTCTGTTTGTTTATTGGAAGTGACTGTTTTATATTTTTAATCATTTTGCCCAATATTAAATTATTATTAACTTACATTGTGGCTATATAATCAGTGTTTTTCTTTAGTGATTTGAGACTACTCGCCTTGATAATTTTGCGGACCACTCTAAAAGCCTGGCTGCGTAGGTCATTTGCTACTATTTGTTTTAATATTTAGTTTTCATAATTTGACACTACTTTAGAAGGGCATGAAAATACTGTGATTGGTGGTAGCATTACTGTATTATTTTGGGGGAGGGAATCTGTGACAGGTTTTCCCAGAAGTGTTTGGATGTATGAGATTTAATTTATTTAATTGTGAGTGTATCAGAGGTCTTAAACTCAGACAGATTGCTCTGAAATGTGTAAGAAGCAGTTACATTAGGGGTGGACAGACGCATACAGTCCAGTCCCAGGCTACAGAGTGTGTTCCTATTCTGCTCTTAGGGGAAACTTGTAAAATATTACTTCTGTTGAAGTAACATTCTCACATTAGAGTCAGTAGTGAGGATTGAAGCTCCTTAGTTACTGACACATGATAGAAGGGATGTTACACTATTTGGTGGCAATTCTGTGGGATATTATCTGGATGTCACATTAATTGGTGGTAGCAGTAAGATTTTTTAATTGGAAGTCAGTAGCCTGTGGATAGTTGTCATTAAGGTGTGTACTCTCAACAACCACAAAGTATACATACAGAATCTCAGTCCACCACAGTTTTATTTATTTTTAGTTAGTTAGTTAGTTAGTTAGTTAGTTAGTTAGTTAGTTAGTTAGTTAGGGACAGCAGGCAAAGATGTCAGCAGAAGAGTATAGTAAGCTGACAAAGAACCAGTTGTGCAAGGAATGTGAAGGCAGAGGACTGGTGCATGCCAACCTGACTAAGGAGAAATTATTTTAGCCTTAGTTGCAGCTTCAGCTCAGATCAGCCATTCAGAGGATTCGTATTGGGGATGTGCAGCCTGCCAAGTCAGGACAGTCCACCTTTTCTTCAGAGAACCTGAGAATCCATCTGGAGTTAGAGAGACTGCACCTGGAGGCTAAGAAGAAACAGTGTCAATATAAACTGGAGGTAAAAAAACTGGAGACTGAAGAGAGATGGCATCTGGAAGCCAAATGTCTGGAGACTGAGGAGAAGCAACATTAATATAAAATGGAAGCCCAACAACTGGAACATTTGGGCCCACTTGTGGTGCAATGGCTGCACCCCTTACTGGCGCAACTAGGAAAAATAAAACAGATGAGGTAGTGTGGACCACAGATTGAGGCAGGTATTCCAAACACTTAAGGAGATTTTAGAAGGATCCCCTGTGTTAGCCAGCTCAGATTATAATAAATAATTTGTTTGCTTAGAAGGATAAAAATGCTGAAGTGGGGTTAATAATGCCAATGCAAATGGAATGCCCAGGAGAGGAATTGGTTGATATTCCCAGACAGACCCATTTTTCTCAACCGTCGTTTTTCAAGGGTCAGATAAAAACCATGCTTGAGTCATGGGGGGTGGAAATATGAAGAAATTAGATGCTTGTTATTTGTACTAGCATGTCTAGCTGAGTTTTTGTACATAATTTTATATTAGCCAGTGTGTTATATGCCAGTATAACTAGCTATGATTTATATGTTGATTTATAATCTGTTTGTACATAATGTTTTAAAGACTTGAACAGTGTCTTTTTAAATGTCTAACTGTGCATGTTTGTAAAGATAAAGATTCTAAAGATAAAGTGTCTCAGATTCAGCTGATTAGCAGATGATGTCATTGGAATCCTGACAGTTACTATGTGTTGCTGTCTGAAGCTGAAAGATAGGAAGGAACTTTTAGAAATCACCCGTTGGTTTGCTTTTCAAAATATGAAATGAAAATTAGAACTGGAACAGTTGACAGTTAGGCTAGTGTATAAAAGACCCTGCTGAAGACAGTTGAAGTTAGTACTTGTAGTCAGTTACAATTGTCAGTTGTTTACAGATGTAATGTGCAGTGGATACACAAAAAGGACTCACTGAGAACTATAAACCTGCCTTTGCTCTGTTGTAGTAATACAGTTTAGATCAGGGACAGTGTTATCTAGTTAGTTAGGACAATTATAAATAATCAGTTAGATCAGCTAGAGTTTTTCCTGAATGCTGGGTTTATATCCTATAGTATTGATTTAATTTTCCTTGTGATTGAGCTCTGTTTGTTTATTGGAAGTTAATGTTTTAATTTTTTAATCATTTTGCTCAGTATTAAATATTTTTATTAACTTACATTATGGCTGGACAATCTACTTTTTTAGTGATTTGAGAGTGCTTATACTTGCCTTGATAACTTCCCATGCCACTCCAAAAACCTGGCTGTTTAGGTAATTTGCAACTATTTGTTTTAACATTTAATTTTCATAATTGGACACTCCTTTAGAAGAGCACAAAGACACTCTGATTAGTGGCAGCATTAATGTATCATTTTAGGGGAAGGGGCACAGCTGGAAATCTGTGTCAGACTTTCCCAGCAGTGTTTGGATGTGTGAGATTTAATTTGTGTGAGTGTATCAGAGGTCTTAAACTGGGACACATTGCTCTGAAGTGTGTAATAATGAGTTACATTAGGAGTGGACAGAAGTATAAAGTCCAGTCTCAGGCTAAAGAGCCTGTTCTCATTGTGTTCTTAGGGGAAATTTGGGAAATATTACAACTGTTTAAGTGAGAGTCTCACATTGGAATCAGTAGTGAGGACTGAAGCTCCTTAGTTACTGACCCAGGATAGTAACGGACATCACATTATTGGGTGACAGTTCAGTCAGACATTGTCTGGACATCACACAAGGCATCATTAATTGTGTCCCTAGAAGAAATGGGAATAAAGATGCAGCATATGATTACGTTTGTTTTTATTTTTTCTCCCTGACGTGGGAAATTAGTCCATCTCTACAGATGCAGGGATTTGTATTTTGCTAACGGAACATGTTATTGTTTCCGAGAAAGACATATTGATTCTACCAGCATCCTCATTGCTATTGACAAACCTAGAAATCCTTACACACAAGTGAAGGATGTCCATATCAGTTACATCTGGCCTCAGCCATGTCTGAGTGATAGTCAGTACATGAAGTCTAAAGTGTTTGATCCAGTCTTGAACAGTGACAGTTTATTACACATCTATCATATACAGATGTGTCCATTTCTAAACACTGAGTACAAATTAAATTAAAATATTATAGTCATTAGCAATGGGTCAGGCGTAGGGTATGTATCATTCCTAGAAGTTAGAGTTTAATGAATGAGTTCTTTTGTTTTAAAAAAGCAACAACTAGAAATTGTTATAATTTTAGACAGCAAGTTATGTCTAAATCAGATGACAAAGTACATTCTATCTGTAACATTTAATTACTTATTTATTTATCCATGATTAATATGAAAAAAGGTATGAAACTAAGTCAGCATTTGTCCCCTTAAATGTTATTTTTAGAAGTGGGATCTGTTATACTAAGAGGTTTAGCAAAAGGGTGTCAGGCAGACAAGCATTACAAAGGTTAAAATATAGGTATTGCGTAACTCATGGTGTTGTTACTCTATGTCTATTTGGCAGATCAAGGACTTGCCTGTTCACAAATATAAGATAAAGTGGGTTAGACAGAAGGGTGGTTGGGAAGTGTAAAAAGGTAGCACCATTGAGAGGGGAAGTGTAAAAAAGTAGCAACATTGGGAGAAAGAATGATCAGGGTGGATGTGAGGACAGAACCATCCATGTCTCTGTATCTTACTCAAGATGACCTGGGTTTCTGCCTCTTTGCATTTTGGTGATTCTTCTTCTGTACCTAGCTATTTATATTCTCTTTCTAGTTCCAGTTCATTTATACTACATGCACCTTCTAGGATGATATTTCCTGATCCTTCAAGTTCCTGCTATAATATGCTAGTTTTGCACATTTGTGAAAATGGAATGTCATTATTCATATCATCTGAATATGTTTTGAAGGTTTGTAGTACTTTTAGTTGTTTTCAGCTGAGCTATACAGTTTTAATATATCTACCAAATGAAGTGAATGAAGTGAGATGTTACTTGGCAAGGTTGTTTCCTGAAAGCCAAGCTGTGACCATAGCCTAGTCCATTAAGTAAACAGATTAACGATTAGAGGGCAAGGAAGATATTAATGGTCACAAAGAATCACCTTTCAATATCTTTGTTAGATTTCTATACCTGGGATAATAACGTATGCTTTTGATAACTCTGATGTAAAGTGCATTTCCATTGTTTCATATGGATAATTATGCAGTTTATCAGTTTATCAGTATATGGTACATTTTATACATCTGCAAGTATTATATGGTTCATTAATGTGAAATATTGTCAGATGCAGTTTCTTAATCTACACATACCATTATTACCTTTTTACAGCTCTTTGTTGTGATTTTGTTTAGTAATTGAAAATCCATGGTTTCATGCAATTTTCTTTCATTACCTTTTGTTCAACTGCCATGATTTAGCAAAAGAGTTCAGCACCATCCCATAATCAGGTGCCAGAGATAAACACTTCCAGCTAAATGTCAAACAGCACCTTGGCTCAGAAATGGAACCCAGGAAGTTAGGGTAGACAACTATACCTCTTCCAAAAGACCTGTCACTAGAGGTATAGCCCAGGGTTCTAGCTTTGGGCCACTCCTCTTTGACATTTACTTTTCAGAGGTTAAAGCTAACATTAAGAGTTTGTGGCTGACCAAATTTGCAAACTTGGTGCCACCATAAACTGCCCAGAGGACTCCATGATCTTCCAAGATGGCCTGTCCCAAATAAATAGTTAATGTTAAAACTACTGATTACAACATAATGCCAAGAAGTATATAATAATATCCTTTAGCAAGCACGGCTTCCTTTGTAACTGTCACATTGACAACACACCCCTGAAAACTGAGCCTGTAGCTTGAGATTTGTAAACCTACGTAGACAATAAATTGTCCTTTGGTCACCACACAGCCACTGTCATAAGGAAATCCTTTTTCATTGTACAGCTTATATCTGTGGGCATTACATCCAGATCCAGAGATGTAATTGTTTTATTGTACTCATCACTCATTACAGCAATTATTGAGTATAATATCTCTTTCAGTGTGTATCTGTCCAAATACTTTTCACAGCTGGAACAACCACAATATCTTCTCAATAAAAGAAATCATGGATCTGCTCAATATCATACAGGCTACTGAGAGGAGACCTATGCCTTGCATATAGAGCTTTAACAGACCTTATTTTGTCAAACGTATTACATACTCACAAGTTCAATGGTATCATAAACACCCGTTCAAGGTATCTCAGCCTCTTTTGGAAAATAAACAAAACATGTCAGAGAGATATATTTGTATCCCAGAAAATATACATTTTATGGCACTGTCTACCTCTGCAAATAAAGCAAAGTACTTGTCTTACTCTTTTCAAATGTAATTTGAATGAATAGATGGATAACTGCAAATACAGCCATGGTTTAGTATTCCTGTCCCTCATAGATATGAGAAACGTAAACATATCCTTGTATGCCCATCTCTGGGTTATTTGTATGCAAAATATATGGGGCAAAAATTAATATAGGAATATAAGGCTAAGCTTCTTAAGATCTTTACAGATCAAAAGCCTAAAAAATCTAGAAACATAGGAATCTATGACTGAATTTTTATCTGAATGATTATAAATAGATCTACAAAATTTGAGTATAAAATGAATGTTTTTGGAAGCAAGAGAACAGTTCTTAGGATGTTATTATTATTATTTTTCTTGTTGTTAAACAGGCTACTGTCAGTTCAGGATGTCAAAGATGTCAATGCCATTAGCCAGAAAATGGAGAAACCATCTAGAGCTAGGGTTTTCCATTTAGGAGCATTTCATAATTTTGTCTCAGTGCTTCGGCTTTTGCTTCATTCCTTTGATATTCTTAGCATTTCTTGCTGTTTCTTTTACCTATTTTTTTTTCCATTCAGCGCATTTGTTATGTTTAGTGGGATATTTGCACTTGCTTCTCTAGAATTTACTGATTTATTGGACATGGGTAATATTGCTATTGTCATTGCCTTTCTTCCGGGTCCCATATAAAACTTTTTCGAGCATAAATTAATTACTTGTTTTGTACTTTTTCTGTATATTTATCTTAACATTTTTTTTTAGCTTGTGCTAATATTTTCAGTTTTTCATTAGAAATGGTATAGCCAGGCTGGACATAGGTGAAATGCAGTCTTAGGTAAAGAGAGAGACATGTTGCAACTCCCCTATACCCAGTGCGTCCCCCAACATCACCCCCACTATCCCACTGGTCTCTTTCCAGCCTAAGCCCCCCATCCCATACATGTTACTATTTTCTTTTTTCTGTCACACTTTGCATTACTCTTCAGCTTTTCATCCATGCTTTCAGCACATGCTAAATGGGCAAGACTGCACTGTAATACCAGTGAAAAGAAATAAACAAAATTAAGCTGTGAGTATAATCCTGCTAGGCATCCTGCATGGACCATCACATATATCCTCTTATTGTTTATAGTGTTGATGCACTAATGTGGATTGCAGAACGTTATTCCAAACATTTGATCCATTTTCTGTTACCCTTTCAAAATACACTGACCAAGACTGCAACTTTGGAGAAATTAATTGAATTAAGCTGGAGAAGCCACTGGGTTCTAGATGCTCTGAGATGCATTTTGCAGTTTTTCCTAACCTCTTAACCAAGTGATGACCTTCATAAAAATCATGACTAAAGAAAGAAATTCAGTCGTATTCTGTTGTGTCTAATGTTTATTGCTGAAAGTAGTCAATCAGGTAGTTCCCAATAAAATGAGAAGATAAATCATTGCACAAATACATAAATCATATATGGGAATAGTGCTTGCATCTTCCCCAAAAAGTATATATGGGAATAGTACTTGCATCGTCCCTAAAAGAAAAGATTGTCACATTTTGTATTAGATGGGGTGACACTGAAAGAACAGCTTGCCACAATCATATACTTCAAGTTGTTGTCATCATACATATACACAGCATACCTCTTCACTCTTACCTCCCAAAAGGCAGCCACCTTCTGTGTACCCCACTGATTTCAGACTTGGACTAAACAGAAAGAGCAAATGCGCAAATGTGACTGAGTCATATTTAGAGTAAAAGATAGGTGAGAGATTAAGAGTGTGTGTGTGTGTGTGTGTGTGTGTGTGTGTGTGTGTGTGTGTGTGTGTGTGTGTGTGTGTGTGTGCGTGTGTGTAAGCCTGTGGTAAGTGGCTAAGCTGTCTTGTGTAGTGGAAGTGTTTTTTTAAAGTTTAGTTGCATGTTAGGCTTAGGGACAAGGTTAGGGTTTGCACATATTACTAAGGTGGAGTGTGGGGGGATGAAGCCAGGAATCCCAAGAGTTATGAGAATCTAGATGTTCAGTGATGTATTTTATGTCTTCTGTTTGAAAGATAAGTACCTTTTAACTGTTCTGTCTTTAGCACTATCCAGAAGAGTTACACACACACACACACACACACACACACACACACACACACACAGACACACACACACACACACACACACACACACACACACACACACACACTTACACACACACACACACACAAACAAAACCACATTGTCCTTCTATTTCTCTCTCTCTCTCTCTCTCTATATATATATATATATATATATATATATATATATCTGCATGTTAACTTAAAAATATATTAATTCAAGTTCACTAATAGTACATCTTTAGGGTGATAGAGGAAATCACAATACCTAGAGAAAATCCACTTAGACTGGATATGCAGACTCCACACTGAAGACACAACCAAGAACTCAACCAGAAAACCAGGCACTGTGAGAAAGCAACATTATTCACTACACCAATGATCAGTTGCTTTCACATACATACAGTGTTGATGTCTGACTGTGACAGAAAGTGAAAGAAATAATGATCAGCTTGTTACTCTTAAATACACTTTGACACCCCCTCCACAAATAGAGCACACATATAAGCATAAGCCATAGAAATGATTGTTTTACAATGGATTACAGCAAATGCAGTACATGGGATGGCATTGTTCTTAACAAGACAAACCACTGACTCTTTAGCTGAGATCAAACAAGAACAAGAGCATATCAGGTTTGTACACAGAAGGCCTCCATGCCTATTGATTACAACCATTTTACTGACTGGTTATACCTTATATAATGGCTGAATTAAAATATTTGAACTTGCTTTATATAATCACTACCTGTGTGTATCTCATATGTTTAAGTGTGCTCAAAATAAACAAAATTATAATACCTCAGTAATGTATTTCAATTTTGTTTCAAACAAGCACATAGTAGCCACAGTAAAGAATGCTAACTTACCTCAAACCAATGGGCACTGGCCCTATAAAGCCATATTAACTATTTAAACTGAGCAAGCAGCAAAAGGACCAGCCGCTTTTATCCACAAACAACCCACACCCACTCAACATTTATAACCACTTTGTTGGCTGTGTATAACCAGAAGTTTGACTACAATAAAAAAAAAATAATAATAATAACACTCCCAGTACAGTATTTCAACTTACTTCACATAGATCACATTAATCCTGCAAAACAAGAATAATAAACAAACAGCAGCTATGTCAGTGATTTTTGTCAACAGACAGCACCTGGCTTCACCCAACAATTACAAATACATTATTAACAGTATAGATCCCAGATGCCTGATTGCAATAAAATAAAACAATGTCCAAAGCAAAGTAATCCAACTCCATTTGGCATAAACACATAGTTGCTCTGCAGTAAAGTATTCGCTCAAACATTGTCTTGCAAACTGCCATCCACTACCCATAATATGCAGTTGCCTGCAATCTTTAAAAGAATACTTACTTCACCCATTAAACTCTTATTGTTCTTTTAAACCTAGCCATCACATGCACTTAACTGTATAAAATGTTTGAATTTTCAACTCCTTGCCTTCCCAACCACAATCCAGGCAATGAATCAGATTAATTGTGTAGATAACGGATGGGACACAGAAGACAGACAACAAATTCAGTAGTCAGGTCAGGTGCATGGCATCCACCCCATGGGGAGCTGTAGTCACAGACCTTTCAAACAGAATGTTGTTGGCTACGTATTTATTTATGTAAAGTAAAGAAATGTTGCAACCACCTTTCTTTACTTAAAATAATAAATAAATTAATTAATTAATTAATTAAACATCAGAAGAGTATTCTGATTGGTGTCATAAGTGGCTCCCTAGCTCACCTAACAATAAGGCCAGCTATAAGCATAACATCCCTCCAATCCTTTTTTATGTTGTATTTTATATCCTGTTCTGGTAGAGATACTTATTGTTTTAGTTGCTTTATAGTTCTTTCTGATTGAAATTCCTATGCTGGCATTCTGCTTTTTCCCTTCTTTTCTTTTATTATTCTGCATGCTATCTCATAACACCTTATCTGCTATTCATTTTACTGCAGAGTAGTATATGCTATTTATTCAAGTTACTTCTTATGGATCTCTATTAGTAGTGCCATCTACTGTGTTCATCTATTTTATCAGTATTCTAACAGTCTGGGTCCAATTCAGAAAGGTTATCATGAGTTGTAAATGAGGTGCAAACCTTAAGATAATAATTCAAGATTCACTGACAACACTACCATGATGGTGAATTGCTCTGCTGCGTAAATTAGCACATCTGCTTCTGGCCACTTGCAGGAGTGAACACAAAGGCCAAAAGGCTGTGTTCATCCATCATGGAAGAGGTAACTGCTGGGGAGTTTAGTGACCAGGTAGTGTTAGGGGAATGCGTGAGTTTGTGTGTGTGTGTGTGGGGGGGGGGGACAACATCTCATACCTTAACAGCACTTACACAGTAAGAAGATGGGAAGACACACTAACCATGAGGGAGAACACTAGCTACTAGTGAGAACAAACTTTTGTGCCATAACAGCACTTGCACAGTACAAGGATGGGTGGAACCACTAGCCACCAAAGAGAACATGCAGTTGCTTAAGTCTTACTTACCTGTAAGAGCAGATGCTGAAATTCAGATCTTACCTTGAATCCAGCCATCAATCTTCCAGTGTTGTATGCTGATCCAACAAAGGGAGAAAAGATTCTACATACCTTGGATGAGCACAGGCAGCTCAGGTGCTACCTTTACAGAACAAAGCCTTTTAGAAATGCTTAAAAGCTGCTTGTCTCCTGTGCGGAGGCTAAAAACGATCAACTCTGTGTCTTAGCAAAGTGTTACATGATGGTTGTCATCTGCTATTGCTTTCTGTTACTCCCTCCATGGAAGATTGCAAGGATAAGGCTCAATCAACTAGGGTCTTATCCTCTTGGATGGAATATTGGAAAGGGGTGGACTCTAGAAGCATTCAAGAATCAGCAACCTGGTCTTCTGTTAATACCTTCATGACTACAAACGGGATTACTTTTCAAGAGTAGGCTTCATAGAACCATTTTATATGGGCTCCTGGATCATTATCCTTCCAACTCAGAGGTAGTGTAAGCACTGGGAATCTGCACAAAATGCCTCTAAGGCAGGCGGAATAATGAACATAGTACAGTGGTATAATGCCTGCATACTTATAACATTAGATGTTCAAATTCCTCACTGCCTCAAAGGCAGCAACCATCCGTCATCCCCCACATTGTGCATAGTTACGATTTCAACCTCTTTCATTTGGTTGTTTTAGATTTGGTTTTTATATGGTATTGTAACTTGGCTGCGAATTTATGCATGCTAGATGATTCTGGGTCCAGGAGTGTTCCTTTTCTTCTTTTTGAAAGTGAAAAAGGCTAAATACTCACTTCCAGTGACAGCTAAAGGTTTCCCTCTCAGGATATGCTCAGACAACTAGAGTTGTTGGTAGCTCAAGTGGATGTAATAAGATCCGATGAAACCTATCAAAAAGGGTAGGGGTTCTATATTTACACAATTCAGTTATTTACGATATATATATATATATATATATATATATATATATGCATATATCTATATATATATATATATATATATATATATATATATATATATATATATATATATATATATATATATATATATATATATATATATATATATATACAGATTCACTAGACAATCTCAATGTACTGAAATGTCGAGACTGAATAGTGGAAAGTGCAGTTACACTAAACTGCACTATGTCGAATCCGCTATTGTGGTGTCGTGTTTGTGATGTGTGGTACGGTTTGTGGATTTATCTGGGGTTTCAGGTAAGTGGTGTTTGTGTAAGGGTATTGGGCAGGGATTTTAGTGTGTGTGTAGTGGTATTTTTTGTGTGTTTGTGTGTTTAGTGCAACCTCGGAGTTAGAATATATAAGTAGGGGGTGTGTGGGGGAGCATGTAGGGTAGGTGTGTTTGTGTGTTATGTTGTGTTTGTGAGTGTTGTTATGTATGTTTTAGTGTAGTTAGGTAGGTATATGTGTGTGTGCTTATGTGCTGGTTTGTGTGTGTGTGTGCTATTCACGGTTTTGGGTTTTCAGGTATGTGGGTTTCCACTATTCAGTCTCGAAATACTAAAATTCGACATTTCAGTATTTCACGATTGTCTAGTGAATATATATATATATATATATATATATATATATATATATATATATATATATATATACACATGATTTACAGCTTACATCCTCTTTTTATATTTAGCTTCATCAAATAAATCACATATTTTTTTTAATTGTTAGATCCCCACTCTAATTTCCACAGCCAATACCTTAATTTTTTTTCAACATCACTGCCAAGACCCATTTTTCCTTAAACATCATTTCCTTAACCCTCTGATTCCATAACAATCATAATATAACAGACATTTTTTTTATCAAGGCTTTCGACCTCTTTCTTATTCATGTTTCTATAACAACCAAATTCAATTATATCCATATTTAAATTATTCACATCTTTAAATTCATTCACATATTTCTTTTCTATAATCTTTTTCCAAAATATTTTTGATCTATTACATTCCAAAAAAATATGTTCCCAAGTTTCAAATTCCCCACAATATAAACATATTCATATTCTGTCTTTTATACTTTTATTTGGGATATTTGCCTTAACTGGTAATTTTTGTATAGACAGTCTCATAAAATTCTTGACATCCTATATGTCTTTTGCATCTTTTCATTCTTGCAATAATAGCATTTCTTTTTCAGTATTTAAATTCTTCCAAGGATATATCCTATAATATTTTTCTATAATCTTTCCATACCATTCTTTTCTCTTGTTATCAATTTTATTCACATTTATTTTCCACAATATAATCTTTTCTTGATAATTTTCCATTTCTTTATTGGGTCTATATTAGATCACCGACCGCTTAAAGAAGCGAATGGTGATTAATCGACCCTATGTAAGTGAAAGCTTACAATCTCGAACTGTCAGGACAGTGATTTTTTCCCAGGAAAAAAAAAAATCGCTGTTCCAAAACACATACACGCAACACAAGCACACCAAACAAACAGCAATCCACACACCCAAAATCTTACAACTAAACCTACACTAAACTATACACACACCACTAACTATCCACTTACCTTAACCCAAATCCTAACCCTAAGGTCCGTCACTATTGCACACTCACCTCACCCTAACCCTAACTCACCTAACCCACCCTAACCCTCACATCCACATAATCGTGCACTTACCTGAACCCGACCCATATCTTTCCACCACAGCGCTGAAAATACCGAAGCAACAGAAACAGAAAACCAAAATATTTCCCTAGGAAAGATTTTGGGTTTCTGTTCCTTCGATATTTTAAGCTTTCACTCCGTAGGGTTCAATATTAGAACATTCGAAGGTTTTAAACCTCGATGTTCTAATATAGACCCTCTTTATTACAGCAAACCTTTCTTTTTCCTAACCCAGGAAAATTCAACCATTCTGTTTTGTAATTTAAACTTAATATTCTCATTATTATTTTATTACTATGTACAGGTTTAATGATGATGTGATGATATATATATATATATATATATATATATATATATATATATATATATATATATACACACACACACACACACACACACACATATATACATATATATATATA